>NC_056558.1:27823363-27845489 GCF_013358625.1 Macadamia integrifolia
CCCCCCCCATTTGAATCAAATAAAAATAGTTTAAAAATCAAATTCCAAAAGGATAAAAAGTTAACCCCCCAATCCAAAAATAAAAACTGGATTTTGGTTGTATGGGTGATTTTCAACTTTCAAATATTGAGGTTCTTCTCAATTCTGAAAATTTCATAAATCTTATCATGGTAAAACATTGCTAAAAACCAAAAGTCCAGTACAATAATCTTTTGTTTTGACGTCCATAAAATTATTTTTATTCAGGCAATTTTAACAGCATTCGTGCACTTTAAAATAAGTTTGACCAGAATATAACTTTGTCATTACAATTTAGATTAAAGTAATCTTAGACTTGTTGTAAAGCTGGTTTCGTGTAACCAATACAAAAAATCTCATCTAAAAATAAAATCATTTGACCAGTCAAACTTATTAGAGAACAAGAACATTTCTCTAAATGTTAATTATTGATGATTTGATGTGACTTAATGTTGATTTTTGATGACTTGATGTGGCATAATGATTTTTTAGTCTATACACTTTATTAATTTGTTTCTGATGAATATGTTGCATTGGTATGAATCTTTAATATTTATTTAGCATATAAATAGGATTATATAATTTTTAATATCCTATTTGTGCCAAATAAAATGGTGTTTAGCATAAACACCAGAATGCTTTATTCTCCTAGGCAATGCCTTATCCACGTCTTGGTCGCCTTGATAACTATGTTGATTACCTTAAAATTTTAGGGTAACTCAAATTCTTTTTGGATGCAACTAATGGTCCCAAACAACTAGTGAGGAAGAGTATTTAAATACTGAAAATTGAAATTGGCAGTAAGTGAAGGACCAGGTTTGAGATTTGATTTGTTTGATTGTTTCTCATAACCCACGCAGGTGTTAGTCACAAGATTTCACAGGTTGGTCGGTCCTGGGTTAGGGAATAATACAATGAATCTGAAGATGAAAAGGATATAGGGTTAATGGAGATCAAATCTCCCTCAGTCCTGTTGGTTCAGTAATAACAGGGAAAGGATAGAAAAAGAAAATAATGGAAGAAAGGAATAAGTATAAGAAGAAGAAGAAAACCGGAAAAAGGAGAGCTTACCTAATATGAAAAACAGAAGAATCAAACCTGGAAGAATAGAAATAAGGGAGGGATAATTGCAGGGCCAGGCTTAGCTCCACAACCAACTCAAATCAATCCATTCCAATCCATGTGTGATCGATGGTTGCTTATATATATATATATATATATATGCTTATATAAATAAATATATATATATATATATATATATATAAAAGAAAGACTCCTCACAGAAATGAATTCAACTCAAACTGGAAACTATCCCACATTGTCAAACTTTCACAATAAACAATTTTTTTTTTTTGGGTAAATAAAATTTCATTACCAAAAGGGAGAAATACAATGAAATCCAGGAATAGGGGAAGAAGAAAAAACATCACAAAATTAGCAATAAAATAAAAAAAAGCTCCCACACAGTCTTTCCTCATCCACCGGTGCATTCCCGTCCCTCCCTCTTGGTGTCTTTGCTGGAATGCAACCGAAGATGTATAACATCTCTTTTTTTCCTTGCCCTTTCTCTTCCACCATCTGGAAGAGGGCCCTTAGTAGCTGTTGGCCTTCTAGATGAATTATTCTCCTCTTTTGCAGATAATGGATTTGGGTTGATATGACTTGCTGGTTACACCATTTACGATACTGCAGGAAAGTTTGCCTTTTGTGCCACCATCAACCATATCTGGATGGACCAATATCTTTGCCCAGCTCTCAATCATATGATCATATGATAAGATTTGGAAGACCATCTACTTTGATGTTAGCTCCAAGCTTGCTTCTCCCTGCCACCACACAATTAAAGATTCCCCAAGGAACAAGCTAATTGTTGTATCCACAAGCTAACTGTTGTATCCTAGGGCCTTCCTTCCTCCATCTTATTGCCTCCATGGCTCCATCTACCCCTCCCCCGTGATGGCTTTGCTCCTCCTTTTGGTTAGTTGCTTGTAATGCTCTCCCCCCCCCCACACCTTCGTAAGTTTGGCCCTCTTTTTTCTGGCTGGTTGTATTACTCCCCACCCCCTCTTTGGGTCCCCTGTATATTCTTTCTTCTTTGTTGGTTAATGAATTTTTTATTCATCTAAAAAAAAAAAAGTTGGAAGTAGAAAAAAAAAGAAAAGAAAAACATAGCCCAACCCTCAGGAAAGGGAACAATAGGCTGTAGCTAGGAGAGGGGGAGGCCCCATGAAGCAAAAAAAAATTTGGTTCCTTAGGGAGTCAACACACCGAGAGGAGACCACATATAGCTTGCTTCTGGCATTAAAAGGAATGGTGTCCCAAATTTTCTGGAAATATCTGGAGTTAGAGGTCCACTTTCTGAGATTGCGCTCCATCCAAATATGGTAAATGGCCGCCCCAAAGACAAGCTTACCCACCACATTACAGATAGGCTTAACTGCAGAGAGCATGTCCACCCAAATCCATTCCTTCTTCTCCTTGGATAACATTTAGCCAAAACCACCTACAAAAACTAAAGTGGAGAAGAGCAAAGAAGAGGTGGTCTACATATTCAAAAATATTCCAACAAAGACAACATGATGGGGAGGCTAGAACCTAAGGGAGGCAATTGGAGAGGACCCGCTAGAATGAGAGGACCACATATCAAAGTATTTGAATGACCCACTAGCTGTGGTAAGGGACAGATCCCTTAAACCAAACCAACTTGCACCAAGAAGACACAGGGCCATGAGATCTAATAAGGTTCTAAGGCGACTTCAAACATAAGAGGCCTGAAGAAGAAAACCAAACAATAATATCTCCACTACCACTAAATATTTTGGTGATAGCAGGAAAGTATTCCTATTAATGTATACATTGATGCTGCCCTTCCTGGATAGTTTGACCTTTAAAAAAAACGGTAGCGAGTATCAATCTATCAGAGCAAGGAGTTGAGCTACGTAATAACCTTGCACTTGGACATGGGAGAGATGAGTTGCTAGCCTGTGCTAGTTCTGGATAGGACTACAAGGGCTAGAGAGAAGATGAATGGGGAAATGGGGAAATGGGGAAAGGGGGAAAGCACTGGCAAATGTCAACAGAAGAGGTGAAGAATCTGGCATGACTACCATTGATAAGGACCGAGAAGTGCGGAGAGGAAATGCAATGGTAGATCCAATTGACAAAGACAGGAGGAAGGCCATCTTGAACATAACAATAACAATGAAGCCCCATCTCAAAAAGAAAAGGCTTTATGAATGCCAATCTTAATAAGGGCAGTAGGGAGGGAGATTTTTGGTCAAAGCCTCTATCAAGCTCATTGCAGAAGATGATGTTATCAAAGTTAACTTTTCCAGCTATATAAAAGCATATTGGTTGTCACTAACTAGAGAATCAACCACCAACTTAAGCCTATTAGTAAACACTATGGCAATGAAATTGTATAAGAGATTGCACACGGATATAGGCTTAAAGTTTGATACAGAAGATACACTCTATTCATTAGGGATGAGACAAAGGAATGTGTGATTGATCCATTTGATTTAGCTGGGGTTAAAGAAGAAACTCTGCAGGGCCTTGATGAGGTCCAATTAGATAATGTCCCAAAAGGAGGAGAAGAATCCCATACTGAAACCATATAGACCAGGGGCTCTGTTAGCCTTGTGAGAGTGGACAAAAGCTAAAATCTCTTCCCCCAAGGAAATTCCTAGAGGGCGCCCACCAAAGAGGGAGCTGAGGATGAATTTGTTGAACAGACCCTCTGGGATAGGATCTGGACAGAAAATGGTAGAGGGTCAGAAAATCTGTATAAAACAGTCAATTGACTCAACCTTAGTATCATCACTTTTAGAGGGGGAGGAATCATCTCTAGCCAAAAGTATGGGGATGCAGTTGACGTTAGCAGCCAGAATATCTTATCTCATTTTTTCATGGACTTGTGGAAGTAAGTAATGTCAAAGTCGCCAAGTTCCAACCATTTGACTCCGGACTTTCACCTTAAGAAAATTCTCCTCTTAAGTATGATGTAGATGGATTGAGCCACCCAAAGAATCAGCCCCGATTTGGCCTACTCGGGGCCAGTCTTGGGCCAGCTTGTGAGCCAGATTTCCAGCCCTCTCAGGTCCATCAAACCAGTCCCTATGCAACCCTGTCAGCCCCAGCTGGAGCCACCAGAAGCTTCCCTTTTTGGTTCTCATTGATCCAGCTGTCCAGCACTCCAAATTTCCATTTTGTTTCCATTCTTGTATCCCTCCACAGCAAGGCACTCGCCTACATCGAACAGCATCTTTTCACAGCCTATTTTTGTCCCACGAAGATCTTCTAGAAGCCCCATACAGATGTCCACAACTTTGGAGAGAAAGAAGCTTCAAGAGTGGAGCCCAAGCAACTGTGGATCTCAGCATATAGCTTTAAATTTAGTTTACTATTTTTCTAGTCAAGTTAGTTTCTATTTTTATAACTTGGGTTAGTTTCCTTTTTGTGTTCAGTTGTTTATTAGTTTCCTTTTTGTGTTCAGGTGTTAATTAGTTTCCTTTTTGTCTTCAGGTGTTAGTTTCAAATTATTTCTTTCTTGGTTAGCAAGTTAGAAGGTTTTATTTCTAGCTTTAGTTTCCTGCTTTGAATTGACTTGTGTAATCCTATAAAGAGGCACCCACTGATAGTAATCAGTTAGACAAGTTGTTGATTAATGAATTTAAAAAAGGCCTCTTTATAGGTTTACTCAAACAATTCATCAATCAACCTTACTAAGAGAGAACAATGAACAGCAGCAGTAAATCCCTATCACAGGCAGGTTGAATAGGAAGGAGATCTACATCAAAGAACAGCATCGGTGGATTGAATCGGCCTCAAAATCTCTGGCCAAGTTGATGGTCCAATCCTGAGAAAATTCAATTCTTGATTTAGGGTTCAAAAAGAGAGAGATTTCTGGTATTGACCAAGCCAGAATTCAGAACACACTCAAATGGCCATCGAGTGGAGGCTCCTAAGAGGAAAGTTGATCCATAAAAGATGGGAAAATTCCGATGGCTAACTTGGGAGATCTGAGGCCCTAAGGTTTCAACAAGAACACCCTTTAAAATCAAAACCGTAGGTCCAGAGGTGCTTAAGGTCTCCTCTTGATCAGCAACAAGGGCAGCAACAACTGAACACCAACAGATGGGACAACAGTGATGGTCAACAGCCTCTTTAGTGGTCTCGGATGGCCTCAGTTGTGCACAGAAAAATAAACCAGAACCAGGGAATAACAGAGAAATTGATTGGAGAGGAAAAAATGGTATAACATGGGTTCAGCATCTCACTCTTCCTTGGGCCTCTCACCCTCTCATAGGTCTCTTACCTCACTATATCTTACAGCCCTAGTGATGCAGATAAGTCACTTAATGGGCTTATTTTATTGCAAATAAGCCTTAGGTTAGGTTATGTATGTGTTCGGCCTTTGATCCCATAGGTTTTCTTTGTAATAGGCCTAAAATATGGGTAGAAAGTAGGAAAACGGGATTTAATTCATTAGTTTAGTTAGAGCCCATTTGGTAACGATTCCGTTCTAAGAACGCCGGTCTTCGGCAAAATCATCTATTTGTGTTACCTCATTATAAGTTGATCTTTTGACTCTATTTGGGCGTTTGGTAAACTTGTTCCGAAACTGTTCTGAGGATAGTTCTGGATTGAAAATGGCATTTGGTAAGAATTATTCTCTGGTACATTTTTTAATTTTCAATATTTACACAAACGCCATTAATGACCATATTGAAATGAAATTAATATAAAAATACATGGTTTCATGGTTTTAAAAAAAAAAAAATTTATTCCCTTTCTGACTTTGCAGATTTCCCTAAATGTCAAAAGAAATTCTTTTTATAATGGATTTTAGTCTATCAGTTTTTCATCTTTATTATGGTTTCTTTTGTTTGAGGATAAGGTCAGTGATTCTTCAATGGATTTGTCTGTTTTGTTACTCAAAAGAGCAATTGAAGCTCAATTTAGTTAAATCTCAATTAATATTTGAAACCCTTTTAATGAAATGGGGAGGTTCTTTGAACCAACCTGAAATTGATGTATCCTCTGTGTCATCTCATTGTATTTTAGGTCTAAATGTAATTTGGGGTATTTTTATAGGTGAAGGAGATATAGAGAAATTAAGTCTAATGAAGGTTGCAGCTTAATTGAAACCTCTGCTAAAACTGGAACTGAAGTTCTTGACCTAGGAGGAAAGTTAATGGAGCAGGTTGAATGGCTTCCTGTGTCAATTGGGAAATTATTAGTTATCACTGAGTTGAACTTATCTGAGAACCGGATCATGGCTCTTCCATCAAGCTTTAGTGGCCTCAAGGCATTGACAAAGCTTGACATCCACTCAAATCAATTGATAAACCTTCCAGAATCATTTGGGGAACTTGTCAACCTGACTGAGCTAGACTTACATGGAAATAGGTTAAGATCTCTACCAGCTTCTTTTGGGAACTTGACAAATCTTATTGTTCTGGATTTGAGTTCAAACAACTTAACTGTACTGCCACCGACACTGGGAAATCTAACTCACTTGAAAAGATTGAATGTGGAAACAAATGAGCTTGAAGAACTCCCTTATACAATTGGGTCTTGTTCATCACTTGTGGAGCTGAGATTGGATTTCAATACGCTAAAAGCACTTCCAGAAGCAATTGGGAAGCTTGAATGCTTGGCAATCCATACATTGCACTATAACAGAATCACAGGGTTACAATTAAAAATTATGCCTATAAAAAGAAGCCTAAAGATTCCAATAAGATCCGCGTCTCTTGGACATTCATTTGAATGCAATCACAGGTCAGAAGAACATTCAATTTGTGCACATGAGAAGAGTCAGAAAGAGAAAAACATCTATAATAACTTGAAATAGATAAAACCCAACAATCTCTCCTTCCTCCCCTCCCATCTGACCACCAGAAACATGGTATGGATTAAATGCAAATGACTGAAGTCACTGAACCCCACCAAACAAAAAGAAAACACAGAAACACCCCTAGAATCCACACCAAGGTACTCCTGCAACTGTCCCCTCTCGCCCTGGTTTTTGAAATCTTCCCTAAAACAGAACCCTGAGAGCGAGAGAGAGAGAGAGAGAGAGAGCAAGCGAGTGAGAGAGAGAAGAAAGCGAGAGAGAGACATACCTAGGAGAGCTTCCTGAGCGACGGGAGTGAGCGGTGAGAGCTGCGTGAGTGACGGGAGGTTTTATGAAAAGGCGTTTGAGGTTTTTTATCGGGAACGGGCTCTTTTATTATTTTCCTAAAGATTATCTTAAAATCGAAGTAACACCTAAAAGGTGTTCCTTGATCTCCACTCTTGGGATGAATTTTTGAACCGGTTCATTTCCCGGGCACAGAGACGAGAGAGGCGTCACCAAACGCTTTTTCCCCATTTATGTTCTAAAATGGAATCTAGAACAAAAAAGATCATCTCCGGATCGTTACCAAACGGGCTCTTAGAGTCCTGTTTTGAGTCTATATTCTTTGTTATTTCAGTTTCCTAGTTAGTTTAGTTTCCCAATTAGTTAAGGATCGGGTTAAGCCTTTCCTTTTTAGTGTTTGAGTCAGTTTTGAGTCTTCTATATAAGTTTGTAAGGGGCTACAACATTGAACACGAATTTGATTGAATGAAAAAAAAAAAAAAAAAAAAACTTTGTACTGGAAAACTGTGAGATGTAATGTTGTGAGAGACAACTTGGGTGAGATGCCCTAGGGAAGAGTGAGATACTCGACCCAACCTATTCCCCTACCCCATTCTTCCCTATATTCTCTTATTTTTGTTTTGTTCATACTATCTATCATACTATCTTATTTTATTGAATTTACTACAGATCCTACCTGGGATTGGATCAATTGCAAACCAATCTTACATTATTGCCCACAAGTGATTCAATCCTACATTACCTAGTTTGCAACAAACTGTTTCCTCTCTAAACTCTACTTGTTGGGCATAGACCCCTCTTCTTGTATTTATAAAATCAATCAATTACAAAGTTGAGCTTCCCCACACATGGATGCCTCTTGTCAAAAATAGAAAATAAATATTCCTGCTGCTATTACATGAAATAGAACAAAAGAATTTAAAACTCCTAGCCAATAGAAACTAATAAAAATAGAAACAGACTATTAGGAAAGTCAATGATCTCTAAATTTCTCAGCAACACCCAACTCCCCTCACACTAGCTGGCCTTGGGTCAACAATATATCACTCAAATTATCTCCACACAAGGCAGCATTGGCTGTGACACTGTTCACATAAACAGTACTGTGAACAGTGTCTTGACCTTCTAGAAGTTCACATCCGCAACCCAACCTACACCCCAAAAGTCTTCCCACACAGCTGGCATTGAATCCACAAGCAAATCTGAAAAATATCTCCAAAATATGTTGCTGGTCGATATCCTCAGAATAGACTGCTCGATACGGAAATGTAAGACTAAATATAGGCTGCCTGATGGCCCCAAATTATGGCCAGCTGTGAACCAGCTTTGGAGCCCAATAGGCTCATTACAATATTATCCCTCATATATAGGTTTTCAAAATAGGCTCATTACAATAGAGAACCTAAAAATTCCCAGCCCATGACCCATATAACCCATTGGGCATTCAAAAGTAAGCCTTTCTTGACCCAATAAAGTGAGCAAAACCCATAAAAATAGGTCCATTCTCTCTGTTTGCTGAAATCTGCACGGAGAGAGAGAAAGGGGGGGGGAGAAGGGTATATTCATGAATACAACCTTCATTCAATTTTTCTAATAGTGCCTTGTCTTAAGAGATGCCAGGTATAATTTTAGAACATGAGATTCTGTGATCATAGATTTTTCAAATACCAAGGACCTCAGGTGTAATTTATCCTCAAATAAATGGAAAACAGCATTATGGAAATGAGAAGTCTAGGAGGTTCCCAATTCCAAATGGTACCCATCTGCTTAGATGAATAATCTTTAAACAGGAAGAAAATAAAGCAAATAATTACCTTTCCATGTCATCAAAAAGCGTTCCCTCATCTGTACCCTGGAATAGATCATCAATAGAAGAATCTGCCGTACAAAAAAGGCAGCAGTGATGATTGTAGAGCTCATCAATGAGGGTGATGAATCTCCGTGCCTAATGAGGGTTAAAGATAGACCATGTCAAAACAGTAACAAGGCTGCAAAGGATATGTGAAATGAAATCTAGTTGCTGCAATAATTTTCAATCATATGGACCTTTAAAGTACCTATCATACATAGGTATATTATGTGTTCACAAAAATGCTAAGCGAAAGGATCCAGATGAGATGGATCAAATTCCACCACCAGTAAAAAGATTTTCCTATTTCTAGATCTTCAAGGCTACTGATGTAAAATGGGGAACAACTTGTAGTTGAATGAAGCACACACTTTATCTGGACCTTATGATCCTAGATGATAACTTATGATAATTTTCTAGTTAGGATTTACCATAGACACTATAGGTAAGAATAGTAGCAAGACTACCTTGTCACGGATACGCATACTCATCACAGGAATGTCAGATATAAAGACTGTGTGATAATTTTTGGCTACTGCAATATAATCCGCTGCCCCAACCTGATGAAATGAACATTACAGTAAGAAAAGTCTTTCCCAAGCAAAATAAAATTTTGGCAGAAAAGAAGAAAATATATAGAAGATAAATCTGGCCCTAATTGAAAATATACAACCAGATCTGTCAGTAAGATAAATAGTTAGCCCTAATTGAAAATATACAACCAGATCTGTCAATAAGATAAGTAGTTATAATATTCAACAAAGCTCAATAAAAAGAAGGATAATGTAGTCTCATCCAGCCGTTCTCCACCAATAAACTACTTAGCAAAGGGTTTCACGAAAGCATGACAATGCATACATGGAAAGGCAGAGAAAAACAAGGAGTACTAGCATTAGTTATTACTAACAGTAATACTAGCACTAAATATAGTTTTAATACAAATACTAATAGAAATATAAACAAGAATAACTACTACTACAATAAAGACAGACTGAGAAAATTTCTCTCATTTGCCTATTGTTCTAAGCAACTGATAAAGAAACATCCTTGGAAGACCAATTGCTTAACCACATTACAAATTAAAGAACAGATATGCTCTGCATTTGGCATTCTTACAATGAATTACAAATAAGAACAAATAAGAAACAATAAGAGAGAGAGTAACGCGATGCTCTAAATACATACAAGGGCAGAAACACTACCGGGCGGCCACACAGATAATCAAATGTGAATCGCGCTACTCCATTACAGTTCTCAGGAACCTCCAACATTCTGGTTTAAAACATGACGCAAGCATTAATTTGTAGAAGACTGTTTACAATATTAATCAAGTTCAGTTCAGATATGTACCGCCCAAACATCACAGGGATGGTCTTTGTGGTGATCCTGCCTTCAAATTGGTTGGTGACTTCATGCCACATTTTCTCAAATTCTTTAGCAGCATGGCTATTTAAAGGCGAGAAGTAGTGAACCTATAAAGGGCACGATAATGATTGAATTCAACCTACAGCAACGAGAAAATCCAACAGGATTTTGTTCCTCGGGTGACTAACAAAAACTTGCTCACCTGGTCTACAGTTCTTTGGGCTATGAGGCGCCGATAATCTATCTCACTACCAACCAAGACAGTCTGGCAATGCTCCCCCAATTTTGCAAGAAATTTCAGAAAAATCTCCCGCTGCATACCATCCTACAATTGCAAGATTTTGATGAAACAGAAATTAAGTTAATGTTACATAAATGAGATATTATGTCTTGAGCTGTTTGTACACATACGGGAATAGAAATATACTTGAAACTGCACAATATTAGGAAATGAGAACCGAGAATGAAACTGAAATACAGTTTATTAACAATTAATGGTCTTCAGAATATTTATATTTGGACAATAAAGATTGCACCTGATTTAAGTCTTCCGGTGCTCTATTACTAGTGGCCACAAAAACAGTTCCAGTACTTAATAATCTGCTTACAATTCCAGATAAGGCCACAATAGCAAAAACATCAACAGTCTGTAACAGAACGGGAAAAAAAATCAAGTCATATAATCTGCTGCACATCGATCATATGTTTCTGAAAAAGCAGTAGTACAGTAGGGCATGGAAACAACTCCTAAGACAGAAAAGAAAAACAAAACAAAAGATGAATGTTGCATAATGTTTGCACTTGGCACTCATTATGAATCACAAGATATAAACAAAGAAAACAAAAAAAGCAATGAAATGTTTCATTTATAGGAATGAAATATCTATTATCTTAAATTTTCCACTTCAAACCCCTCTTCTTTTCCTTGGTTAACAATGGGAAGTACCTATATATATGCCTACCTCCAAAAGTAAAAGAAAAGAAAACTTCAAGACAGTTAAATGCATTCCGGGACCAAATTAGACCCGAGAAAAAGCATTCAGTGAAATAGCCCATCCCATTATATCTGAAAAACTATATATTCCAGATTTATATAATAAGACCACAGACCATTTTTTTTTTGGCTAACGACAGGTATCCAGGCCTTCGGCCCATACTGACCCCACAACCGCATGGACCAGGACCACTGACCTTTTCTGAATTGGCAAAGAGATATTCTCATCAAAGTTACTGTATTACTGTTAAATATTGAATCACTCCCATTTTGGGGGGGAAGCTGCTGCCCTGTTGCAGCCAAAATGAATGACCACATTGTCCGTACAACTCAAGAATTAATTCACCATAAGACCGCAACATTGCTTTTCCTCCATAACTTCTACAGCCCCCTTGTTTCATGCTATTTCCAATCCCACTAGGGAAAAAGAAGTCTCTCAAATCTGACGATAGGAATATCAGTAATGCGATCAATGGCACAGAAAGGAGATTCATAACAGATCTTTGGGTAGAACTTTCACATATGCTAATTGATGTACTGAAAGCTAAAAACCAAAAAATAACAGTGGGGACAATAAAATTCCTTTTTGGTGATCACCCCCAAAACTTATGCATGTCTAAGTCACAAATAATTATGTTCTAGAATTCGCCGCAAGCGTGATCTGCAGATTCTGCACCCATTCTCATATATCTCTTCGGCATCAATATGAGCTCCATCACAACAACCTTTCCTAATTTTATGTAGCTCCCCAGTAACCAAAAAATGGCTTTAGAAGTTGCTCGTTAATAGAATACAAAAGGGCACAGTATTATGTATCTCGGCTGCAATGGGACAACATTGTGCTTTAAAATGGTAGGCACAGGGTTGTAAGATATGTAAAGCTAGAGTCAATAAGGTGGAAAACCAAAGATAAATTTGAAGATCCAGTATTTATGGTACACTGTGATGACATGGATAATTGCAGGCATCAAAAGAACATTTTCAAGGGATAATACACTATTACACTTTCCAGAATTCATATTTTCTGTACCTGGATTTCATCAAAACAAAGAATGCTGGCTCCTCTCTGATACATCTCTTGGTCTACAAGAAACTTGTCTGCTACAGCAGGAAGAATATTTTTCATCTGCATCTCTTTCTTATATCTTTCTTCAGCAGTCAACCATTCTTTCACCTTACTATCAAATGGAAGGTTCATAATCCAGCTAGAAATACCCGACTGCAAGGACTTTTCCTCCACTTGATTTTTCCATATCTTATGCATACGTTCATTTATGTCAAGCATGGCCTGGAGATTGAGATTGTAAAATATATTATCTACTCAATCAACAAAATAAAACAATTTATACAACAAAATCAGTGATACCCAGGCATAGAATAGCATAGCAGACTTTTGATGACATAGAATATTATTCTGTAAGGATTGACCAAAAATTATTACTAAGACGTTAGAATGATCCAGAAATGTTTAATGAAGCCCAAGCTCAAGTGCAATAAGATAAAACAACTATAAACAATAAAATCATAGTGGAAAACTTACTGGAATGGTTTTAAGCCTAGTGCTTAAGTATAGGATTAAGGTTTAACAATGTAGCTTGATCTTATATTTGAGCTTTGAAGCATAATCTTGAGTTCATCATGGCTTTAATGCCTCAAAGAAAGTGAGTACTGGAGGGGAAGAGAGAAGGAAGTGATTCAAGACTATTAAGTCCTAATCACTTATTTAAGGAGGGTTTATTAAGGATAAAAAATAAAAGAAAAGTCTTCAGATAGATACAATGGTTGTTGTAGAAAATATATGCATCACATAAATTAAATGCATCATTATAAAAAAATAAAAAATAAAAAATAAAGGAAAGAAAGCAAAAAAGAAGAAGGTTGGCGATCCTATATTTGTTCTCGGAGATCTCTGTTTACCTAAATTCATAAAGGTTGATTCCATTTAGACAAAAACATAAGCGTCCTTCCTTGTCCCACCATATCTTTCTCCTCCTAACCTTATGGATTTTCTTCCCACGTATCCCCCCGGGGGGAGTTAATGGGACAAGTTTCAGTTCTCTCCCACCATATATTTCGCCTCATTATCTCCTATTACATTTTTCCACCCCCCCGGGCGATGATGACTTTGAGGACGACTACAATAATCATCTCTCTCTCTCTCTCTCTCTCCCCCTCCTAATTTTGGACCCCCCGAGGTGTGTCCAGACACATGAATTTAATACTTTTATGATCAAAACCCGAACACCACCCATTGCTGCTGAAAAAGTGCAGAACGACAATCAATTCTCCCCCAGTGGTGATGAGTGAGCTCTTGTGCTTGCGGAACCACCCGGTCCCCTTGCCAAGCCAATTCGCGCCTGTATTCTGCATCATTGGACAGTGCTCGGAGCAAGCTTTCCAACAATATCTTGTGAGTCGAAAATGGACAATCAGACAAGAAGCTACAACCCTTGGCTGAAAGACTCCATTTCGAGCTTTGTCATTCGTCCAGTTCGAAAATGTAGGTTCAGGACTGCACAGTCAAAAGTGCAGCTGCAAGACCGCACGAAACACTATATGGCTTTGCACCCACATCTTTGGGCTAAGCCTATAAATAGCCCCCCCTCCCTTCATTTCACCTTACACACCTCAGGCACCTAATTCACTTCGAGTTGATTCAAGAGCTTGGAGGCTATGTATACCTAAGAGCTAGGTTCTAGTGAGAACGTAGCAGCCTACAATTCCCTCAGAGGGTCCTTAGACCCTAAACTTGGAGAAGGGATAGGGTCTTAGAATCTTCTAAGAGAGAGAGAAAGAGTTGGTCTCCTCCCTAAGCTGGCAGACCAAACAGTAGCGGTTCGCGGGTCTGTGGATTGGTGAGTTAGTGTTTGCAGTGAAGGGGCCCTCCCCTTCCGACCTTCGCCTGAGATCAGGATCTAGTATATTCTTTCCCTTATGATAAGTGTAAACAAGTAACCCGCAAGGATCCGCATTTAGCCCCTACTTGTTTACACTTATCATGGATGATTTAACCAGGAATATTCAAGGAGAGATCCCGTGGTGTATGTTTTTTGCAGATGATATTGTTCTGGTCGGTAAAACAGGGGCAGAGATCAATGATAACTTGGAATTATGGAGATCTACTTTGGAATCGCGAGGTCTCAAGATAAGGAGAACGAAGACGGAATATATGAGATGCAACTTTAGTCGTTTGGGAAGTGATAGCGAGAGAGTGAAAATTGTGGGGAGAGAGATCCCACAAAGCGATTGTTTTAGATACTTAGGCTCTACCTTAAACAAAGAAGGTGAGATTGATGATGATGTTACCCACAAAGTTAAGGCAGGATGGATGACATGGAGAGGGGCGTCTGGAGTTTTATGTGATCGACGTATCCCTCTAAAACTTAAGGGAAAATTCTACAGGACAGTAATAAGACCAGTTATGATATATGGTGCAGAATGTTGGGCAGTCAAGAAGCGTAACATAGATAAGTTGAATGTGGCTGAGATGAGGATGTTGAGATGGATGTGTGGCAAAACCCTAAGAGATAGAGTAAGAAATGATAAAGTTAGAATCGATTTGGGAATTTCTCCAATTCAGGATAAGCTCAGAGAATGTCGGTTAGGATCGTATGGACATGTCCAAAGGAGACCTTTGGATGCACCAGTACGAAGGAGTGACCGGATGCAGATGGATGGAGCGAAAAGTACTAGGGGGAGGCCAAAAATGACCATTGAGGAGGTAGTATGAAGAGACATGCCAAAGTTAAGTCTTCACCCGAGTATGGTATCTAACAGAGCTGCCTGGAGGGCTAAGATCTGTGTTGCCGACTGTTCGTGAGTGGGATGCCCGAGACTTACTTCATTTTTTTTTTTTACTCAGATCCACGTAACCAACCCCATTTAGTTGGGATAAGGCTAAGATGTGTTGTTGTTGTTGTTTCTTTTAGTAGTCTATTTTAATCGTATTTGCATGCTTAGTGTAGTTTAGATTAATACAGCGTAGCGTAGTATAGTGAAGTGTAGCGTAGAATAATATAGTGTAGTGCTATATATATTAGCATTAGATAAGCATGCTTAGGGATTGAATTACTAGTAGAAATGCATGTTTAGCTTTAAAGTATCTTTGTAATTAGCATGTGTTAATTAGATGTGCATGATTAGGATAATTGCTTAATATAATTAATATGAGCATGAGTAGGATTTAATTTATGATGCAATATTATACCTTAGTTAGCCAAATATAGTCAAGCATGTAGTTTAGAATGTACACTTTTGGGAGAATGTTAGAACTTTAGCGTCTAGTAGAAAGACTGGTTTTTAACGGGCGGAGTAGGTGCCTAACACCTTCCCACATCCGTAACTTGACCCTTATCTGACCTCTGGACCAGGACATATGGATCCAAACCCGGTCCTTTCCCTTAATCAGGGATTGGACCACCTCTTTTGGGTCCTAGGACCTATATCCTGGGTGGCAATTTCTTTTTCATGTTATCCTGTTATCCCATCCCCCTGTCGCCGCTAGATAGAAGTAGGTCGTGAACCTTTTTACCGCCAACACACCCCCGAAGGATAGAAGAGGTTCTTGTTCCTCAGTCTTCAGTAATGCTCTCTCCAATCAATAAGATCAGTTGATGGAGATCGAATAGCATGTACCTGATCCAAATACTATGCTTATTCAAACCCAATGATTTCTGCCCCAAAGAGAGATATCGACCAGTAGCATAAAGGGTATTTATTTCCAGACTTAAAGTAAGAGAATCAATCAGTTATTGAGGAGATATTTTGTCTTATTTCCTATTACATCAGGAAGTTTATTTCCAGCCTCATAATTGGTTTTATTTAGAGACTGTCATTTGCTATCAGCCAGCTCTTATTGAAGAGATAAATCAGGACTACTTCCTTCCTTGCCGTAAGACTAAAGAAAAGATTCTTATCAGATTTGTAGGCCCCATAGCCAGCTGTATGGAGGCAGGTTTGAAGGTCAGTTGTGTGGAGACTTTCATCCAAAGGGATTGAACGGCCAGGAGATAATTTAGGAATTCAGTTTTGTCTTTGAATGGGAACTTTAGTATTCAGTTTTACTTCCTATTTTTAGATTAGTTTCTATCCTAGGACTCTTTATTATGGAGTTGGATTTGTTTTGTAATTAAAGGGCAGACCTTGGCACAACGGTAAGAGTTGAATTGTGAACCAGAGATTTGAGAATAATTTTACTTATTAGTAAATACAGAGGTCATTCTTATCTATAAGTAGGTTACAACCAAATAAGGAAAGTAGGGTATCGCTAAGTGTCCCTATCTACAAGACTTACTACGGTAAATAGTAAATAACCAAGGTAAGCAGTAAATTAACTATGGTCATCTCAAAACTCCCACTCCCACATTACGACGGTATCCCAGGATTCTAATACCAAATACCATGTGACTTCTAAAAGTCACTTGTTTTGACTAGTATCAACCAAAATTCCCAATTTTCGAACCCTTTGGGTTGAACCAACCTTTATAAAACCTTCTTATATAGGAAACCAAGTGTTCTTATTTCGAAATGCCAACCCTCTCCACTTATTTCTTCTTTGTGAAGTGCGAAACTTGGGAAAACATTCAAGATTTTTCCCTTGTGCAATCAAATCTTCATTCTAAGCTCGGATCTTGCACATTCATAACAAATCTACTTAAGGAAGGCGCAGCGAGTTAAGGTTAGAGCTGCATGGAATGGGTGTTAGTCTACCATACTAGACTAGGAAGCAAGGCCCCCTAAGAACGGAGAAGAAAAACCAAAGAGAAAAAGAGAAAAGAAGAATTTGAGGTTTTTTGCTCTGATACCAAGTTAAATCGTGAACCAGAGATTTAAGAGTGATTTTACTTCTCAGTAATAACAAAGGTCATTCTTATTTATAAGAAGGTAACAATCAGATAAGGAAAATAGGGTACCACTAACTAAACATCCCTATCTACAAGACTTACTAAATAGTAAATAAAAACCAATGTAAACAATAAATTAACTATGGTCCTCCCAACAGTAAGATTGCTCCATTGCAATCTAGTGGTCACAGGTTCGAGGTAGAAAACTGCCTCTTCGCAAAGCAGGAGTAAGGCTGCGTACATTATGACCCTCCCCAAAGCCCACAGTGGCAGAAGCCTTGTGCACTAGGTATACACTTTTTTTTTGTTTTGTAATTAGTTTCTAAATAGGACAAAGGGAATTTCTTTCCACGCAAGAAAGAAGCCCAATTGATGTGGATTTAGTTAGAAATAAGGACTAGGGTTAGGGATGAAGGAAGAAGAGAGAAGAGAGTAAGGAAGACGAGGGAGAGATGTTGGGAGAAGAAGAGAAGAGAATAAGAGAGAAACGTGAATGAGCTCTTGGCTCATCTCACCAGTATTAAATTTAAATAATGTTTACGGAATTACATATTCCTCCATAAGGGAGGTGAAAGAGAAATAAAAGAAATTACATATAAAGACAACTTAACATAAGGCAGTTCCTAATGTACCCCTAATACATATATTCTAACACTCCTCCTTAAGCTAGGGAATAAATATCATACATTCCCAACTTGCATAAGAGGGTATTGAACTAGTGAGGAATGAGTCCTTTGGTGAAGATGTTTGCCACTTGATCACCTGTCTGCACAAAGGGTGTGCAGATATTACCGGAATCAATCTTCTCCTTGATGAAACGCCAATTTACTTCAATGTGCTTTGTTCTATCATGTTACACTAGGTTGTGAGCAATGTTTATTGCTACTTTGTTGTCACAGTAGAGTCTCATAGGTCCTTCAGTGTCATACCCCAACTCAAGAACCAACCGACGCAACCAAGTGAGCTCAAAAACAACATGAGCCATTGCTCTGTACTCAACCTCAGCATTAGATCTAGCTACATCCGGTTGTTTCTTGCTTCTCCATGTGACCAGGTTACCACCCACAAATGTGCAGTAACCAAATGTACATCTCCTATCAGAAATGGATCCAGCCCAATCAGCATCGGAATAGTCTTTTATCCTCAAGTGATTGTTCTTGGCAAACAAGAGTCCTTTTCCTATAGAGGACTTCAAGTATCTAAGGATACGGTACACAACATCCAAATGCCCACTTTTGGGTGCATGCATAAACTGGCTCACAACTCCCACTGCATAAGAAATGTCTGGGCAAGTCAGAGACAAATAAATCAGCTTTCCCACTAGCCTCTGGTACTTCCCCGCATCAACAAGGGAAAGGCCACAATCCTCTCCTATCTTATGATTCTGCTCAATAGGAAAACTTGCCAGTTTACAACCCAGCATTCTTGTTTCCTTCAACAGATCTAGAACAAATTTTCTCTGGCATACATTGATTCCCTTCTTAAACCTTGACACTTCAATACCCAAGAAATATTTCAAATATCATAGATCCTTGATCTCAAACTGTTTAGCCAAATAAGCTTTCAGCCTAGTTATCTCCTCATTGTCATCTCCAGTTACCACAATATCATCAACATACACAATCAATGCTGTGGTGGAGCCATTACCTCTCCGGGTAAATAATGTGTGGTCTACTTAACTTTGGGAATACCCATTTTTCAGAATGGCCTGTCTGAACCTCTCAAACCAAGCCTTTGGTGACTGCTTCAGACCATACAGTGCCTTCTTTAGGAGACACACCTTACCATCGGCTACCGAAAACTTAAAGCCAGGAGAGGGCTGCATATACACTTTTTCCTCTAAATCTCCATGGAGAAAGGCATTCTTCACATCCAACTGATATAAGGGTCATTCTCTATTTACTGCCACAGATAAAACAACTCTTATAGAGTAATGTTTGGCCACAGGAGCAAAGGTCTCCTGATAATCAATTCCATACACCTGACTGTACCATTTGGCCACCAATCTTACCTTGTACCTCTCAATGGCCCATTTGATTAGTACTTGATCGTATAGACCCATCTGCATCCAACTGGCATTCTCCCCCTGGGAAGGTCAACCAGTTTTCAGGTACAATTCTCCTCAAGAGCCATCATTTCCTCTGACATAGCTTGTTTCTACTTAGGGTCTGATATAACCTCAGTAACAGCTTTGGGAATGGAAGCAAAAGAAAGAGCAGCTGTAAAGCAACACTTGTAAGAGAAAGAGCATCATAGGAAACAAACTGGGCTATAAGATTAGTATAAGCTCTCTTACCCTTACGAACAGCAATATAAAGATCCAACTCCAAATGAGGAGAGGAGGTGTTACTTGACTGAGGAAGGGGAAGCTTAGGATGTAGTTGTCCTTCTTGTGTACACAATAATAGGTGCCTTCTCTATACAAGGATCATCCGTAGTAGCAACATCATCCACCTCTTTATTTTTACCAATATCAAAGGAAAAAGGAGTATAAGAGGCAATGGGGTAAGAAATAGAATGGCATCAGCAGCTTTTTCACTTTCATTTCCATTATCCCCCTGAAGAGGATGCTGATGAGGAACAAAGTAAGGGACAGACTCAAGAAAGGTGACATCTTTAGAAAGAGATCGCCTGCGAGATGAAGGGTGATAACACTTGTAGCCTTTGATGATGGAAGAATACCCAAGGAAGAGGCATTTTAGAGTCTTGGGATCAAGTTTGGTGCGAGAGGATTTGTTAACATGCACATAACAAACACAACCAAACACCTTAGGAGGAAAAGTGAAAGTAAAAGACTGAGGAGATAAGAGTGCAATGGGGTTTTGAGACCTAAGATTTTTGGTAGGCATGCGACTGATGAGGAAAGTCGCAGGAAGAATAGCTTCAGACCAATAGGTTTTAGGAACATGCATACCAAATAATAGACTTCTACCAACTTCTAACAAATGGTGATTTTTCCTCTCAGCTGCCCCGTTCTGTTGGGGTGTATCAACACGACGCCTTACTAGCGCCTTGGCGCTGATGCGGTCTAGAGATGGTAAGGCAGTGCTCCACCTTACGTGAAGTGGCGCCTTATGGATTTTTTTTTTTTTAAACACATTTTAAAATTACTTGATGAAGATTCCAAATATAGATTTTTTATTGGTAGATCTATGATTTTATTAACACTTGAGATGTATAGGATCAACTTTACTCCACCAAAAATAATCAAAACAAACAAAACAAAAACACGATTCACAAACAGGGTTTGGATTTTGTCAAGGGTTTTAAGAAAGGGCTTTGAGAAGGAATCAAGGAACAAGGAAGAACCACTTATCTAGGCGACCATTTTGCTCCGGCAGCGGTGAGCTTCATTCTTCATTGACAGGAGTAGAAATATAGTGGATGATCTTAGGACTTAGGCACTCATTTTGGCATCATAGAGGTAAGTATAATAAATATTTGTATTTTTTATGTCTTCTTTTCTTTATATTTATAATTTTGTTTCATAATTATGTATTTATATTATATGTTAATTTGTTATGATGATTGATGATTGATGAAGATGAACTTAGTTTATTCACTTTATTGATTTGTTTTCTTGATGAATATCTTACATTGGTATGAATATGAACCTTTAGTGTTTATTTAACATATGAGTAATAGGATTCAACTAGGATTTAAGCCAAATAAATTGGTTTTATAAAAAAATTACACAGGAACGCTTTAGTGAATAAGGTGACGCTTTATGCCCGCCTTATCGCTAACGCGCTCCGAAAGACCCTTAAATGCCTCCGTCGCCTTACCGCCTTAAAAACTATGGATTTATAGTGGTGTGTTAGGTTGACAGCTGGCAGTTATTATAATTAGCCATAACCTGTCAATCTTTTGCATGGATCCTCACGCTCGTCCTTGCTTGGGATCTCCATGTAGCCAACCCCATTAAGTTGGGATAAGGTTTTGGATGTTGTTGTATGTTGTTTTATAGTAAGGTAATCTAAAAATATAAAATAATATAATGTCTATTGCAGACCAGCCTTATGAAGTGGATGCATTAGTTGGAGCTCCCAACAGTCCTGTATTATTATCTTTAAGAAATTCTTGTTGCCACGTGTATTCGCAGCATAGACATGTTATTTTATCATATCCACATTAGCATATGGGATTGGCATGGTAGGCTTGAAAGTAGAATCCAACATCTTCAACAGTCCTTGGTGACAAAATTTTCACCACTTTATCCAATTGCTGCCAAAACTCCTCAGATCAAATTGTTGCTTGTGCTGCCCCATCGCTAGGGGATCTTGACTCCTTTCACCCAAACCACTCCTGAGAGGCAAACATAGATCTAAGGCTGACTTTCTTCAACTCAAAAACTCTTAAGCGCAACATTGTTGGCGTAAAATCTTGTGAGATAGGGCCTGATCAAGTCCCCCTTGCATTCTCCCTCAGAAGGTTTAGTGACAACCTATGGTTATATACAAAGTTGTTTACCTGCCTCGCTCTCTTAACCATACTCTGCACGTGCTGCATAATGGGTCCAAAAGAGTCGATATTTGTTGTTCATCAACTTCTTACCAGCCTTCTTGTAGTTGCCTCCTTTGTTCATCACAATTTGGACAACGTTCTCTATTCCAGCCTCTTACACTACCTCCTTTAACAACTTGTAGATGTATTTTGCATCACTTTTATCCTTGGATGCATCAATAAATTTCAAAAAAATTGTCCTATCACAAAAAACCATAAAGTTGATGATGGATTTTCTCGTTGGCATTGTCCAACCATCACACATTATAGTGACCCCGTAGCTCTCCCACATTCCCCTTAGATCATCTGTATACTCCTTTAACTCGTGTTTCTACTTTGGAAAATATACATTCAATAACTTGTATACATTGGGCCCCTTAAATCTTTTTTTTTTTTTTTTTTTTTTT
>NC_056558.1:27845509-27889062 GCF_013358625.1 Macadamia integrifolia
AACAAAACAAAAACACGATTCACAAACAGGGTTTGGATTTTGTCAAGGGTTTTAAGAAAGGGCTTTGAGAAGGAATCAAGGAACAAAGAAGAACCACTTATCTAGGCGACCATTTTGCTCCGGTAACCGTGAGTTTGCTCCGGCAGCGGTGAGCTTCATTCTTTATTGACAGGAGTAGGAATATAGTGGATGATCTTAGGGCTTAGGCACTCATTTTGGCATCATAAAGGTAAGTATAATAAATACTTGTATTTTTTATGTCTTCTTTTCTGTATTTTTATAATTTTGCTTCATAATTATGTATTTATATTATATGTTAATATGTTATGATGATTGATGATTGATGAAGATGAACTTAGTTTATTCATTTTATTGATTTGTTTTCTTGATAAATATCTTACATTGGTATGAATATGAACCTTTAATATTTATTTAACATGTGAGTTATAGGATTCAACTAGGATTCGAGCCAAATAGATTGGTTTTATAAAAAAATTACACAGGAGCACTTTAGTCAATAAGGCAACGCTTTATGCCCGTCTTATCGCTAAGGCACACCGAAAGACCCTCAAACGCCTCCGTCGCCTTACCGCCTTAAAAACTATGGTAGCATGGGTTGTAGCCCCTCCTTTGCGGCCACCACATATGCCAGTAGATCCACCACTTGTACTAGGACGGCCATAAAGGACCCAGCACCGCTCTCGAGTGTGGCTAGGTTTCCCACAATGATCGCTCTATCGTCTATCCCTGTCATCTCCATGGGATGGCCCTTGACCTCAGCTGCCTCCATGCCATTCTCTGTGAGTAGTGGAGGAAAGGGCAGAGCGCTTAAGTGAGGATGTAGAATCCATGGCACCTCTCCTGGTTTCCTCACTCAGGAGGTAGCTATACACCTCATCAAGCGTAGGTAGGGGTGATCGGCCCAAAATCTGTATCCAGATCTGTTCGTATTTTGAATTCAGCCCACCTAGAAGAATCAGAACATGCTCTTTTTCAAGAGATCTATAGACCTTGGCTTCATCATCAAGATTCGTCAAATGAAGATCTCAATAATGATCATATTCCTCCCAGAGTCCTATAATAGTATTATAGTAGTCAGAAATGGACTTAGTCCCCTGCTTCATGGAGAGAGCCTGTTGAAGAAGTTGGTAGACCTTCACAGAGTCACCTACCCTATCATAGGTCCTAGAGACACTATCCCAAATATCCTTGGCAGTTTCCTTCCTTATAAATCTCCTACCTATCTCAGGTTTCATAAAGAAGAGAAGCCAAGTCATAACAGTAGAGTTTGCAGTCTCCCATTTCTGGTACCCTGGGTCTGCTACAGCGGGAGCCTTGATAGCCTCAGTAATATATCCTAGCTTCCCTCTACTCCGCAAGGACAGCTTCACAGAGTGTGACCAATCTAAGTAGTTGGTACTATCCAACTTCACAAGAGAAATCTGGGTGTTAGGATTGTCAAAGACAATCAAACTAGGGTTGGTACTACTCGACCCACCAGATGTAGCTTCAAGAAGTTCCGTGAGATCAAACATAATGTAAGGATACTCCTCAAACAACACCAATGGAGATCCAAACCAAGAGGGGATACACAAGTCCCAAATATTGTCTTCTTAGAACCCAAAAAAAAAAGTTCCAACGACTAGTAAACCATGGAAATTTGATGGAAAAACAAAAGAGGCAACTTCCAACTATGGGGATTCATCCAAAAGTACATACAATCATCATAGAACATAACATATCCATCAAATGGAACCAAAGCATCCACTACCAGCTATTTCTGACCCAAAAAAAGGCAAACCAGAAAAATCGATGATACCTGGCAGCAGACAGAAAATGGAGTTGTGTCCCCACAACACAACTACACAACAAATGAGGCTTGGAGGGGTCATACTAGACCCTTGGGCGATTCTGTCCAGCTAGGCCACATCCTCAACCAATGTCGGAGGAGAGAGAAAGAGGAGCTGGAAGTAATGGCTGGCGGTAAAGCTTGGAAGAGCCCTTCTTCTCTGTGTGAGCTTCAATCAGTCCATGTAGCCCTCAAATCTTCCTTTAAATGTCTTTAACCTGTTTTTAAAACTCCATTAGGTCACCTTGTATACTCTTCTCACATAGTATAGCCTCTAATGAACCCTTTTTTTTTTTTTAAGGGTTCCAAGAGAGACTCAAAGAATGGAACAAGAGGGCTTAATCAACTCTCAATCCCTTGTACAATGCTCTGATTCCAAGTTAGAAATAAGGACTAGGGTTAGAGATGAAGAAGAGAAGAGAGTAAGGAAGATGAGGGAGAGATGTTGGGAGAAGAAGAGAATGAGAGAGAAACGTGAATGAGCTCTTGGCTCATCCCACCTATATTAGATTCAAATAATGTTACATATTCCTCCCTAAGGGAGGTGAAAGAGAAATAAAAGAAAATACAAATAAGGACAACTTAACATAAAATAGTTCCTAATGTACCCCTAATAAATATATTCTAACAGATTTCAGCAGCCAACAATTGAATGAATGAAAATACTGATTGTTGACCATGAGTGTGAGGTGAGAGACTTTCCAAGCTGCGAGATGCAGTGCGCTGAGATGCCCAACAGAAAAGTGGGAGACTCAACCCAACCTATATTCTTTCTTATATTTTTCCTTTGTGTATTTTATTATTCCTGAAAAGGATTCAAGGTTCTGTTCTTGCTGCTGGAGGTTGTTGTCTGTCTTTATAACACTAACCTGTTGCTACTCCATCGAGGTACTGCCTGAAACTAAAATACTTACCCTGCAGCATCAGTTGTTGGGAGTTTTCCTTGTTGATAACTTCAAGTTCCAGAAAGTGCAGATCCATCCATTAGTTGTGGACGATCTTTCAAGGCTGTAACACCCTACCAAATGTTCTTGTTATAGCCTGCTGGCTAGACAGTATATTGATCCTCCTATGGAGTTGGTTCTTAATTGAACTGGTTCTACATTATCAGCTGGAGTTGCTAGAACATTGCCCATTCAATTGATGTTGTTAGGAACGTTTATATCAAAGTATATGTATGACTTTAGATTTACAAACTGTAGTTGAAGAATTTCAATTTGAGGTCATCTTACATGCATGTCTCTCTCTACCTCTCTCCAAGGTTGAAGAACTCAAATCGTTTTGGTGTTTCGGTGGTTTCAAAACCACTGAAATACCGAAATTTCTCCAATTTCACCAAAACGGAGTACTTTTTCCATGTGCTTTGCTTGGCCATTTTTTTTGGGAGGGGGGGTTAATGGCCGAAATTATCAAACGAAATGACTAAAATGACCGAAATTTCAACCAAATAGTGCAGTTTTTTACCGAAATTTCCTGAAATCATGTTTTTTGTGTTTTGTATGCAGTTTCTTCGTTTCGGAAAAAAAAATAAAAAATATTCGACATTTCGCTGCGAACTATGCCTCTCTCATCTACATCTATCAAGTTTTCTCTCCATTTAAACTCCTACTTCTCAACCATTTCTCTCTCATCCACTATTGTGCATTCCTCGCAATGTCCCACTGATTAACCAATCACCTGATGGATGGGATTAAAATAGCAAGCAAGGATCCAGAACCAGGTCAAACAATGCACCACATAGAGAATAGAGAGAGAAACCAGCAATATGGCCAAGGGGTTTCAGATCAGATCCAAATTCAAATCGAATGGCCTAGAGAGAATTCTAGACCAGAATCTGAGATCTGATAATCTGTACCTTCCTTTTTTTCTCAAATCTCGAATCTAGGTTGAAAACTAAGTTAGCTGGGTTTTCATCTAATTTTAGATCTTTGATTTTCAAGATTAATGTATTGTTAGATAGCTCTCAATTGTTTCTGGGTGATCTGACCATTGGATTGAAATATATTTAATTTTCTCTTATTGTTATCTATTGCAACATGTTGGTCACAGGTTCGAAACATTGAAACAACCTCCTGCAAGGCAGGGGGTAAGGCTGTGTACGTTTGCCCCTCCCAGACCCTGCAGTTGCGGGAGCCTTGTGCACTAGGTTGCTCTTTTTTTGTTATATATTCAGTGATGCAAGAAAGATTACAAAGGTAATCAACCCCAGATAAAGCTTACAATAAGCTCCAAACAGTAAACAATAGGCACAGATGTGGACAGAAATATAAGACAGACAACAAAAAAACAAATTAGGACAGAATTAGGGTTCACAGCTCAGATGAGTCTGGAATTGGGGTCGAAGGGAGGTCCTATAGGGAAAACAAACCCTCAAAATTATATCAAAGTCTGCCGCTGGTTTGTGAGATTTGAAGCTTCTTGAATTAGGGTTTGAAAAAGGATGTTTATTACAGAAACTTTGCTGTAGCGGCTGCTGGCCAAGGATGGGCTCTCCAAAGCTGAGTTCACCCCTAGGTGACGAACAAAACCTCAAAACCCTGCAGTGACCAGGCTTCATGTTAGAGAGATACCAGGCTTTGAAATTCTTCTCACAAAACTCTGGAAACTGAGATCGATGGGAAGGTGTATGTGTCTCTTGATCAGCAGCTGTCAGGAACAAGCAGTCTCTGTAGTGTTTAATCAACAGTAACAATCCACTGAAATAACATAACAGAAAAGGGAAACAAGGGAGTCGATGGGGTAAGGATTTCCCAGCCTTGGGCTTCTCACCCACAGCTATCTCTGCTGTTGAAAAAAAAAAAATGTCAGATTTTTAACGGCTAGCAAGAGAAAATCTCGTTCATAAACTGTCTAACTTGTACAATCGATGGGTGCCTTTATATGGGCTACCAATTCCTTCTGGTCAAAGGATTTTACAAAATAGAAACAAAACAAAGAAAGGAAACTTTCAAATATGGAAAGTCTAGATGTTAGAAACATTTTTTTTTTTTTTTTGAATGAATAAAAATACATTGATCCGAAGCAAGAAGCAAGAAGCAAGAAGAAAGGAATATACAAACCCAAGGGGAAAAAAGGAGACGAGGCCAAGAAGAGGCCAACACAACCCATCAAGAGAGAGGGGGGGGGGAGAATAGAGAGGGGGAGAACCCAGGAGTAATGTAGAATCAGTTCCCAATTAGACAACCAGGGAGTAGATCAGCAGCAACTTGGATTCTTCAGATCAGAAATAATGATCAGCAGCAACTTGGATTCTTCAATTCAGTGTATAACCAGCAGCTTCAACAGGGATTCGATTGGTCTCAAATGGGCAGAATAAAACTCAGAATATGTGAGATTAGGGTATCGATTGAGAAGGAGAAGGGGAAAAGGGATAGGCTAGTCTCTCTCAGACTTGGGTCTCTCACCCACGGCATCTCAGCGTCTGTTTAGTCCCTCACCAATGGCTTCTCACCATACTCTCTCTGAAAGATAATGAACCCCTCAGTATTCAGCGCAAAGTTTCTTTTTTTTTTTTTTGGCTGTAGAGTACAACCACTACCTATTATTTATAACGATAAAATCGATTACAGCAATTACTCTTCCTTGAGTGGAAAGGAAGCTAATAGTTACTTAAACCCCCAATTACTTAAACAAAGCTATAAAATAGAAACTACTAAACTATTGAAACTCCCCCACATAAGGAACAAAAATCCCTAAATTATAGCACCATGCAAGCTGTCAAATTCTCCACAACCTTCTCCACACATTGGCCATGGGGCCCACCAAAAGATACGTTATGTGATGGCTAATATTTGGCTGAACTTCTAGAAATATATTGATGCAGAGCTGAAGACTTATGTAAGAAGAAGGAAGAGGGTCGACCATCACCATAGTGGCTGAGGTCGACCAGGGCTGCTTCTAATGGCCCACGGTTTGGGCTATGATGGGGTTATTAGTTACTTAGTAGTTTCTAATTTAGTTTCTATTTTCAGTCTTAAAATTAGTTTCTAAATTCTGTTCTTAGCTAGTTTCTAATTTCTTTAGATTACAATTTTCCAGTTTTAGTAACTACATGTTGGTAGTTTATTTAGTCAATATTTAGAAACTTGGGTTTCTATTCTTTGTAATCATATACCCCAGCATTATAAATAAAGAAGGGCACCATACTAAGGCCCACGATTTTGAAATTAAAAAAAAGTTCTCATGCTACTGCTGCTGGGTTGTTCCATGGCTGTTTCCTTGTGTTTGATCGAGGAAGAAGGAATTGGTGTACGATCCAAGTGACTCCTTGCGGGCGTGAAGTCCAGGAGGTCTACTTCAAGTATTACTCTCTTAAGTTTTTATATCTTTTTCAAGGCTTATTAAAGCTGCAAAACCAGGTATGTAATCTATCACTCTGCTGCCCAGAAAATTCTGCAAGACAGAGCGTCCGCCCCTTCCGAAAGGACCTGTTCTGGTTATCCGATTGGGCCAGTTTTTTGGTCGAAGGTTCCTCCCTATACCAGTGAAGATTGATCCAAATATTGGCTGATTCTGCCCAGCCATTGATGAGATATAAGAAATCTCCAGATTTTGCCTTTTAGTGGGTTGAAGTTTCTATTTTATGGATTCTGGTTCTACTGATCTGAGTAGTATTTTCTGGACTGCTGAATAATGTGTTCTGGTTATTGAAGACTGTTAGTGCTTCAACAGTTTCTGATTTAAATCTAAAACTGCTACTGGGTTGATTTATTCACAGTGTTACTGTCTTGATAGATCGATACTATTTCTGAGATTTGGGGTGACTGATTGTGACCTATTTTCTGTCCTAATTCTGTTATTAATTGATTCTGCTTACTGATATAATTTCTGCTAGTCGATATTCCAGAATTTTGGGTTTGTTACTTCTGGTTTTCAAATTCTGTTTACTGGTTAATTCTGGAATACTGCTGCTGTCTCCTATTGGGTGAATTTTGGTTGTTCTCATTGTTTATAATTTCCTGCAGTTTGGGTCTGGTTTGGTTGTCAAATCCATTCCTACATTATATATCCTCAAAGAAAGCTGGTCAATGCATATTACTATATTAGTCTTTAATTGATATTCAACCTCAGACCTCATCCAGCTGGCCTGGGGCCCACGAAAATCTGGGAAATAAATCTCCCTAAATATCTGCGATCTACTCTTTAATTCTGGAAATTAATCTCCAAAAAATAAGGAAGATCGATAGCTATCCTTGGCCACCACGAAATCTGTTTTAGAGCCCAATCGTAGGCTTGAACTACATCAAAGAGACAACAATAAGCCTATTCTTTAGGGAATCTCTAATAGAGCCCCCCCCGGGGGAGCATTCTAAGCTTGGAGCTAACATCGAAGATGACATTCCAAATCTTCTCAAAAGAGCGGGAATTGGATACCCATTTACGGAGATTACGCTCCATCCAGATATGATTGATGGTGGCACAAAAAAGGAAGTTTACCCACTCCGTCGCAAATAGTAGATCCAGCAAAAGTCATCTCAACCATATCCATTCCCTACGGAGGCCAAGGATACGCCTCCTACTAGGCCAACAACATCTGAAAACTGTTTTCCAAGCAGAGGAGACAAAGGGGCAGCTAAAGAAGAGGTGATCTAAGTCTTCCACTCCATTCCAGTAAAGAGAGCAGGAATGAAGGACCTAAATGTGCCTACAAAGAAGGAAGGATTGAGTGGGGAGGCAGTTGGAGAGGGCTCTCCAGGTAGTGAAGTGTCGGGGGATGTGACCAAAGAACTAGACAATCTTAAGCCAAGGGGCAAGAGGATTATGGGAACGAATGCAGTTCCAAGCTGAGGAGGAGCTAAATATGCCGAACGGTGAAGGGGACCAAATAACTCTGTCACTCCTTCCTCTATGACTAAGGGGATGGGGGGGAAGGGAGGGCCAAATATCAAGAAGGGGGGAGGAGGGATTGGGAGGGGGGGGGGACCGAGGCTCAGTAGAAATAATGGAAGCAACAGGGGAGTCTCTATCCAACCAAAGGAGTAGACAGATCTGACTCTCACCACTGAGAGGATAACACCTGATGGATTCCAAGTTTCAAGCCAAAGAGAGGTGGAAAGACCATCAGAGATAGAAGAGCGGATAATAAATAGGGCAATGGGGAAAAGGCTACGAGTATTACGCCAGACCTAGAAGAAATCAGAATGGGGGGGACAATCAAAAGAGAGTCTTTACGAAAAAGGGTAGAGTAAAACCAAGAAACCCAAATGCTATTATGTTTGAAAACTATCTTCGAAATAAGCTTAAGGTTCCCGGAGGAGTTCACATCTTGGATTCTCCTAATCCCAAGGCCACCTTCAAACTTGGGAAGACAAATAGACGACCAACAAATGGGATGGAGGAATCTAGCCAAATCAATTCCTTTCTAGAGGAAGGTACATAAGAGAGATTTTGCAGCCTTGATGGTGGATTAGGGAAGCTGAAAGACTCCAAACCAATAGATGCAGCAGGATTGGAGAACCGATCTAATTAGCTCCAGAAGGCCCGCATAGGAAGGAGCTTGCCTTTCCAGAGCTGAAGTCTTTTGCAGATGAGATCGAGCATAGGGCTGCAGTGTTGGGTGGTGAGCTTGGCAGAGATAAGAGGGAGACCAAGGTATTTGACAGGGAGAGAGCTGAGAGAAAATCCAGAGAGTTAAGAGGATAGATGCTTAGCGGCATCAGAGACCCCAGCTAGAAATTAGAAACTAATGACTTCAGAAAACAGACCCTTCCTAATTACAATTGCTTACTAGCTAAGAAAACAATAAAATAGAAACTAATAATTCTAATAGAAACCAAACCCTTACTCCAACCTTGTGTTTGACCAAGCCAACATAAAAAGACAAAATTACAGCAAAAGGCTGAAATTGATAGGAATTTTTTGGGATCTTCTAGAAAGCTGCATAATACTGCATCGATGCTTGCTGGATAGGCATCTCAAGAGACAAAATTAGAGGCCCAACAGCTGCTGGAACTGGATCAAAAATTGGCCAAAAGGTTGCTGGTCGGAAGCATTACTGGACCAGAACTAAACCTTTTTCCTAGACCTATGTTTTCTTCCTTCTTCAGTAGTGAAGCCCAAACATGGGGTCTTCATCTACATCATTCAGTGCCTGGCTGCCTGCTTTCTTCTGTCGATTCATAAAAGATCCTGGTTATAATCGCAGTTCTTGCTTCTAGATTCTTTCTAGAACTCTGAACTGCATTACCCCCAAAGAGAGACATAGAGACTGAGAGAGACTATTTCAGAATTGGTAGTGAAGTCCCGAGTAAGTACTCCCCACACACCACGTATTTAGAACTAACAAACAGAAAATCAATTGATGAGTAATCACCCCCTAGAATTGGAGAAAAAGCAGAGAGTCATGGTAAAGATCAATACTTCCAAGAAAATCTGCACATTAGTTTTAAAGCAAACATATAATCATTTGCATGGATGTGATCAAATAATTATCAGCAAATGGGCAAATTCTCACGGATCACCTCATTAAAGTGAAATCTCCGTCGGTGCTTAACAACGCCTTCAGTTGCAGCATAAAACATATCCATAAGCATTGTTTTCCCTATATTGTGAACAAGTAATTCTTTAGGGAAGATGATGTCTAGATGTATATATATATATATATATATATAATAAAAAATAAAAAAGTATAATTGTAAGAGCCACTTCAAATGGGAAAATAACTACTGAAAGCAAGACAGCATCACCACTGCAATCAATTTTGCCGCTCCTCTTCATACAGTCCAGGAATCAGGAACATACCACTTCCAACATTTCCATACAAATACAGTCCTTTGGGAGCTGGAGGAGCTACTGGACGGCGACCAACCAATGAATCTAATTTCCTCTCCCGATTCAGGTATGAAACCCATTTCCCCACTCCCGGTTCTATAATCTCATTTCTTTTCCTGAGTCATTAGCACAAGTTCCACAGAAAGGCAATAATCTGCATTCAGTGGCTCGACAAGTAATAAAAAAATTTATATTATAAGATTCCTGAGCAGCTTGGCATCTACCAATCTTTGAATAAACATTTAGAATTGTTAATTAAAAATAATACAAAACTAATCTATACACCCAGAATAAAACAGTTAATTAAAATACTAACAAAGAAGAAGAGATGAATACACAGAAATGTTGTAACCAGGCCTCAGTAACACATAGTATAATAAATTACTGATGCAATAATTTGTATGAATGCAGGTGATATTTCTGATTATATAATGATCAATATGGAGGTTCACATTAATACGTCCTAAGCTTGTGGATCTTATACAGGAAGAAGACAAAGATGATAAGTTGTAACCCTCAAATAATCGTGCATAAGGAAAATAAGGACTAAATGCTCCACCAAACATAGTGAAGGACATAATGCGGGAACCCCCATCTTTGCATACAGAAGGCTTTCATGAATTACAACTTGTCTTGCCACCCAAATAGGGAATCTGGAAAGTGATAAAAGCATAAAAAACTGACTCCAAGAATCTTGTCATTGTTTGAGGACATGTGAGATTTCACCATGAGGGAAGGCTCAAGGACAAGGCCTCCATAAAGGGCATACCCAGTGCACGAGACTCCTGCCACTGTGGAATCTGGGGAGGGTCACAATGTATGCAGCCTTACACCCACTTCGCAGAGAGGCTGTTTCCTGACTCAAATCTGCGACCTAGTGGAGCAACCTTACCATTGCGCCAAGGTCTGCCCTCTAAGGACAAGACCTCCATCTCACCTAAAAGGAATAGCAGATATGCATACCTCAAACATATAGACTTCCATTATGTCAGAGGACCATGCACACATTATAGCTCATGGGTCTGTAGTACTTTGAATTGTATAAAATAAAGGCAGCATAGTTTGGTGTCTAATACTCCTTTGATGATCTCAGAATATCCATGCATGCATGACAACAGACTCACACATGTTGAGGGACCATGGTCCATGCAAACATTATTGTTCTTGTTTTTTATCATATCTTAAAATCAAATCTTGTTTTGATTAATTGATTAAGTAATCCTAACCTAACTCGATTCCCAGTACTCTTTGACACACATGCATGCATGTGCATGACCTTTCACCGCACTTCTGAAGTTTTCAATGTGGTTTCATCTTTGTTTTCTATTGTCCTTCTGACCAGAAGAAAAGAGAAAGGTTGTTGAGGAAGCATGGATCTTTAGCCTCAACATCATAGATTGCACCTCATGCATCATAAGTTTCTGAGTTTCCTTCTTCATGCCTTCATCTTCTGAGGCACTGCTTCATATTAAGTAATCATTCGCATAAGCTGGTTAATGATATGCTGAACTAGTACATACATTGTCAATTGTAAATATGCATAATATTGTGGAAATATTTTAGGTGCATTTTAAAGTTACATTTGGAAATAAATTTTTCAATATCTAAGTCTGGTACCTATGAAGAGAATAGCATTGGGTTTGCCAGACCATCTGATGCTGATACCAATGGGACCTATCAGAACTACAACACCAATCTATGAAACCTAGCGAGCACCACATTAAAAAAATAATTACCATGCACAGCAGAATCTAAAATACTTATGCACCCAAAAGTAGACTATGCATAAACAAGCCGCATAAACAAAAGAAAAGCCAATTTACGAATGCTGTAGGTGAAAGAAGTGGAGCAAAATAATTATGAGGTATAATCACTACCCACTGGCTACATGCCACTGCCACAATTATTTTATATGTTTCTGAGAAATTGGTAGTCTCTAAAATGCTGGTTCACTCATATAAAATTTAAGTTCTTGTCAAAAGAACAAATCCTTCAACAGTTGCCTATGGCTGATGCTACTATCACACACAACTAGATGACCAAGCAGCTGGTACAATACATAGTTCTGGTTACAGAAATATTAAACTTCCGTCGGGTTCAAAAGAAATAATCCTTTCAAATAAAATGCATTAAATTCCATCCTTGATAGAAAAAAAATATATATTCGTCCACCTCTCCGATACAAACTGTTCAGTTGGTTAACTCTAAATTTTAAACAATGAAACAGAACATGAAATGTGTAATGTCAGAAACATGTCTTTGGTAGTGACCATTACATAATCCTAATAACCATGTTTCATACTGCCTTGCACAGACATTCACAAGAATCTTGAAGCTCAACAAAGATGATCTAGCTAAAGAGCTTCTATTATGGAACTCAACCATCTACAATGACTCCTTAATAGGGTTGAAAATATAGAGCTCTCACCGTGCAAACCATTTCTCAACAAGTCTATTTCGATGTTTGGTAACTGCTGTCCATACACCATCCTGCTGTCTGAGCTCAGCTTCCTCAATTAGAATTTTACGTCGCTGGTTTTCCCTATTTTTATCCCAATTAGCCAGGTTCGTCTATAAGAAGTAATAAGAACATTGTGTGAGCTTCATAAGGCGATTGTGATTCAAGTTTTGACAAAAAAAAAAATCGGATCTCAAATTTCATTATGGAATTCAGATACATACATGGTATTCCTCCATTTCTTTCTCATACTGCTCCAACCTCCCGATTAGATTTTCCAATTCAGAAGCCACTCTTTCCTGGTGAGGATCATGTTGAAGCTTTCCCTGCTCAACCAGACTCTTATAGAGTGTAAGTGGTCCTGCAGAAGTGTAATTATATGATAATGAAAATGATTCAAGATGGAGCACTAAGAGATCTTCATCAACAACATGGCATTCCATTATACAGATATCACAATAAAACTGCAGAGACTATCCCAACTTGCAATCAAAGGGGAGGCAATGGATATAAGAAAGACAACCCAACTCCCTCTCACAATAAGCAATATACACTTTACCTAAGCAATAAGCAATAAACAAGATACAGTTTACCTAACAGATTCGGCTAAAGAGATGTCAGGACTCAAGTTATAGTGGTTCAACCAAGAAACAACCTTCTAGCATCCCCAAGTAAGAAATTTTCGATCCACCAGAAGATCCTGTATCCAACTGATAATGGGATATTGGTTTGGTCTCCCTCAAGTCATAGACTATCAAAGCTAACAAAGAAGAATATCCTATCCCTAAAGCAAAGACATAATCTCATGCTCAATGAGTATTTCTTTCCAATGAGATCTGCAAATAATACCACAACCAGGCTCTCTCTGATCGGTCCCATATAAGTTCAGGAACGGCAATAATACAGGAACAGATACGCACGACCATATGGCAATAATACATTTCAAAAATCCGGTGCAATAAAATGTGTACGGCAATGATACAGTACGTGTTTAATATGTGTTTAATACGGTTGCCCTGTAAAAATCTAGAAGCAAAAAATATGGGTTTATTTTGGTATTAAGAATGAACTAAAACTGACTGTTTACAACTAAATTCTAATCTTCCATGCTTCCATGAACACTCAGTATTAAACAATGGTTTTATCTCTTGGTTTGTTGCTAGCGTCCCTTCATTTTTGTAGGTTTTGCTTCATGCTTATGATACAAGTTGTATCGATCAATTACATGGTTCGCAAGATTTGGTACAAGTTCGTTTTAAATTTTTTACTATAGCATACCGGAAGGTATTGTAATTGTTTTTTCAATAAATAAACAACTTATAAATACTTCAGCCAAAGCCTGCCTTAAATGTCCAATCAGAAACTTCCGTATGACACAGAGAACAAAGCCTTTGGTTTGGTAATAGCTCTCCACACCATTGGTGTACGAAACTCCCCCCCCCCCCCAAAAAAAAAAAAAAAAAAAAAAAAAACAAAACAAAACAAAAGAGATTTCAAATTAGAGAATGCCTATCCACACCAACCCTAGCAGGGACCGTGGTGAGGTAGCTGTGATGCTGATTGACCTGACAGCTCATTGGCGAATACCTAATTATGTTTATGTATGAATATGAACATCTTAGACTTGCAAGGTGGTAAAACGGTACCCAAACAACAAGTATTGATAATGAACACTCACAAATTGAAGATAAAATTCCCAGTGTGTGAAATGGATGCAATCTGTGAGAGAGAGATTTCACTCAGGGCAAGGGAGCTCTCGCCGTCGCCGCCTCTGTAATCATTGACCACCGTTGCAATCGCCATCCCACTGAACCACTGCAATCTTCTTGTGGATAGCCGGTTGCCAGTAACAACGACAAAGAAGGATGGAAGAAAGGGGGATTTGGTTTGATTTCTAAGTTACTCAAATGAAAGGGATAAGAAAGGTTTTAGGGCAGAAACAGGGGCATAGCAGCATAGGCCGGAATTTGGGTTTATTTCATTTTACTTTTAATTTCGGTTTTTTTTTTTTAATCTAAACGTGTTAATGACCGGTTAAAAGTATTATCCGCATATAATACGGTCACCTTTAAAATCTGCAAATTAAACCGAATTTTGAATCAATACGCCAATTTGCCCTTTTTTGAAGGAAACGTTTGTGTACGCGTATAATACACATATTTACTAACTATGGTAGGTCCACAGTGCAGTAATCAATGACGCACAGCTTGGTCATATGAAACTACTGTAAAATACTAGGTCCCATCTTAATGGAAAAATAGGGAGAAAAACTACTAGAAAGCAATTAACCAAGCACTCAAGGGAGGAAAAAGGGCTACAATGAGGATTACAGCAAAGAAAGTATTCAAGTATAGAGTTCTTTCATTAAAATATAATTAGAAAAGAAAAATTAGGAAATGAAAGGACAAAAGCATCCTGGTATATCTACAATAACAAAGGAAATGCTCATAGCAGCACCAATATCAGACAATGAAATATATGAGCATGCTATGGAACTTTTATTTAATAGATTAATATGAGTTAGAGTATCAGAAGTCCAGATTAGAATTTTTGCTCAGGAAGATTGATGATCAAAACTATTTCCTCATGAAGGAAGTTGATGGAAAAGTGTAGAAATAAGAAAGATAGTTATGCTATGTGAGATTCACTGCTTTAGAGAAATCATATGACAGTGAAAGCTAGAATAACCATCTGGTGGATTTTGAGGACATATTATAGAGAGTAATAACCAGTGGGAACCTCTTGGAGTGGCTTCCACCAGAAGTCAACACTAAGCTATTATTACTCCTTTTCAATAGTTATGGATGAGTTTGATAGCATAAGAGTAAAAATATCCAGATACAATTTTGGTTAATGAAACTAAAGAGGGTTTGGGTCCAAGCTAGAATTGGAAAGAGGAGCTTTAGAATCAAAACAGTATTAAGATAAGGCCGGAAGAATAAAATATATAGGATGCAAGTTCAGTAAAAAAAAAAAAGAAATAATTAAGATTGACAACCAATATATATCCTAGAGTCACCTCTGTTATCTCACTTTAATCACAAAAAGCGGGGGACAATATTGACAAGGATGTTAGTCAAAAAAATTAACCTGCGTGGAACATGTGGAGAATGGAGAAGAGCATAGACACGTTCCATTAAAATCTAGAAAGAGCAAATTTTACAAGACAGCTACAACATCAGCACTGCCCCTGTGAGTTGAGAGTTGAGGGGATGGGGGGAAAAAGGAGACAACATATTCATAAAATTATTGTAGCCGAGATGAGAACGCTGGGGCATATGGGTAAGTCATGGAAGAATAAATATGAAACGGAAGCATAAGAGAGATACTCGGAGCAGAAACAATAGGTGATAGCATGAGGGAGAGTTGATTTAATTCGACCATTTGCAAGAAAGAGCAATAAACGCACCAACGACAAATCAAAAGGTGAAAATTGCAGGCATAAAAAGGACAAGAGGAAGACTGAAGATGACATAGGTTCATATGGAAAGGACGGACATGAATGCTTATGAATAAACAGCAGATATGCCCTCAAACAGATTATAATCGTGAAAGTAACCAAGTTTAAATAGCTGGAATAAACCTTGAACTAAGTTGTTTAATCGTAGGACTTCCATCTCCTTCATAAACTCCTCAACATGCCCCTCACAATTCGAAAGCATTAGCTAACACTTCACCACCCCCCCCCCCAAAAAAAAAAAAATCCATTCAGTTATATGAAATTTTTTGAAATCTCCAAATTGAACCATTTGGAGGATGTAAGGGGCCTCGTGCACTGATACACCTTTTTTTTTAACTCCACATGCTAGAAACCCATCAAATCGTTCTCATGTTTGTTGCAGAGTGAGCACATTTACTGCATACATATAATGGTCACATCTTCAACTCTACATGACTCAAATCAACAGGCAACGCAGCACAGAACTCCCCCCCCCTCTCTTCTGATCAGTGTTGAACTTATTTGACCTTATAATTACAATTTACATGTTTTATCGCTTCTTCAAGTTGACAAAAATTTGTGCAGTTAAAAAGCTTAAATCCTTGTGTTTCTCACAAAATTAAAATATACAACAAAGTGCGACTCGAAGGCGATTAATTCATAACAGAGCAAGCCATTAAAGAACCAAAACTGACATAGCGGATGGAATTCCTGCTCGAGTATCTACTTATAAATGATAAAACATCAAAATGCTGCTCCCATAACTGTCAAAATTGGAAGGCATACGATTTGTATTTAAAAAATGCGAGAAAAAATTCTACCTGGACGTTTTGTGGGAGGAACCTGTGATGGATCACAGAAACATCGAACTAAATTTATCTGTAACTTGGAAGATCCATAGATTATAGTCTGTCGAAGGAAGGATCGTGAGAGAGGAGAAGAAATTGATGAAACCCTTCTCATCATTGTTGTCCACAGCCCTGTGAGAATTCTCCGACTTGAGAAACGGAAGGAAATTGAATTGTAATAGTGTCATGTTGGAGGCAACGTTGCTTCATGGAAAACCATCCACTTGTCACTCTGATTTGTTAGTTTTCTTTATTTGGTAAAAGAGAAAAGGATGTGTCACCAGTTAGGTTTAATCATATGAGAATGCTTATTATCCGTCTGGTTACACGGATGTTGTAATCATGTTCCTTCACAATCTTAGGAGGATCAAATCAAATAAGATAAATGAGCTATTTTTGGTGTTACTATCAGAATCTGTATGAGGTCGAGCACTGATTCTGCACAAGCACATAAGGCAGAGGCCCAGAAGTGTCTTTTGGATTCATCCTCCGACGCCCAAGTTAGAAACCGGCAGAATAGTATTTTCACATGAGTAATGGTGTGAGCATATTGACTTACCTCGTCTATCTTTTAAGGTTCCTTCTTATAAGATTACCCCTTTTTCGAGTCCAACTAAGATACGTCTTCCTACCTTCGTGGGGGAATATTCCCTATTGGGTATCTCCTCCCCCTTAAGTAGTTTAGAGTCCTTTGGGCACCTCTCTTCGTTGAGGGGGACTCAAGCCTCCCCCTTTTTCGGAACTCCGGAGTCTTGGTCGTGGTGGATATCACTCGGTTGGGTGCCACGTGTCCCTGCCTGGGGTGTCGCGTGTCTTTGTCTCACCGGGTGACTAATTTGCACGTATCAGAAGCCCCCTTACTGCCACTAAGAAATCCTTCTAGTGGGAGTAACCACGCCTTCCTTTTCCCTCTCTTAATGTTCCTTCGGCCCTCTTCATTCAAATTCAACCTTCGTCCTATCTGAGGTAAAGGCCTTCGGTCAGGTCTACTCGGCTTTGGCCTGAGCCTCCAACTGAGGTAGTGACCTTCGGTCAGGTCTGCTCAACCTTGACCTGAGCCCCCAACCGAGGTAGTGACCTTCGGTCAGGTCTGCTCGGCCTTGGCCTAAGCCCCCAACCGAGGTACAAAAGAGATTTTGTTCCCCGTGCTTTTGGCTTTAGTGATGCGTCGCTCGTGTCTCTGGCTCGAGCAACGCGTCACTCGCGTGTTTTGCTCAGGAATGCCTTGGGAATCAACATTGATGATGTGTCTTGGTCATTAATGGCCTCGAGCAGTCAAATCGTCGTTACCTTGCCTATATAAGGCGACTTTCTCCTCATTTTAGGCACTTTTTACTAGAGCCATCAACCTTCGGTCTCATACTCTCCCCTTCATCTTCGATTCTCATCCATCGTCATCAGTAAGTTCATGTCAAGCTCCTTCGGTAGTAGGCCCTCGTCTTTTGAGGGGACCGTTTCTAACCCCAGGAATCATAGCCCCGGACGTGTTCAAGGCATGTCCTCGGGTTCGTCCTCTGAGTCTCATTCGTCCCGTGTCTCCTTCTCTATTGCAACACCTCACAGATCCATAGGTGGTCCAAGCGTGGAGGATATTATTGAAGGGGTTCTTGAATCCCGAGCCCAGACAAATAAGTCTCTTCCCGTAGAGGCTAGGGACATAGTATCTACTATGTCCAAGGTAGAGCTCGATGAGCTTAGGGTATCTTGCAGTATCCCGGGTGAGTTCAACCTTCGACTCCCGAGGCCCACCGATAGGGCCAGTTATAGGAGCCATGGTGAACTCTGCTTCTACCGAGATGCCTTCAAGGCAGGGCTTCGGCTTACTCTTCACCCTTTCTTTAACCAAGTGTTTCAACACTTTGGCATCTGCCAGGCCCAGTTGACTCCGAATGGGTGGCGGCAGATCCTTAGCTTTATAGTGTACTTCTCTCAAATTTAGAGGTCCATCTCTCTTCCCCTTTTTCTTAATTGTCTTTCCTTTGGTGCTAGTAAAGAGGACTCAGGCTGGTATTACTTCAACCCTTGGAAGGACATTAGGTTGTTAAATGTGTGTCCCTCATCGATCCACGGCTGGAAGCATAAGTACTTTGAGAGATCGTTCGAGGGTTTCCTCGTCGGCAACGTCTGGGACATCCCCGACTTGAAGGGTGTGAACTCCGTGCCAACCCTTCTTGGGGTGGACGCGGATTCATTGGCATTGGCCAAACTCAAGCCTCGGAGTCTGCCAGTCGAGTCCTATAGTCTTCAATTGGACGCCGTCCTGTTTCGGTTCGGGCTTAGCCCGGGTGAGTCTTAGGTTCACCCGATTTCATTCTTGCCTCATCTGCTTCTTCCTTGTGCTAACTTTTGCTTCTCTTATGTAGTGCAACTCTCCAGGGTGGATGTTAGGGCAGCCACAGCCGCAAGGCAGGCTCAGGCGAAGGAGGCCCGAGGGAAGGAGGAGTAGCAGAAGCAGAAGCAGAAGCAAAGGCAAAAGGAGATGACTCTTTTGCCATTGGAAGGGTGTCCCGGGAGCTGGTGCTGAAGGGGAACTTCCTGAGAGATGTTTTTTATGCCCAGAAGCAAGGGACCTCAACCATGGTGACCAGCGCATGCTTCTACATGGTAGGGGTAAGCTTCCTTCGGTCTTTGGCTTTCAGATTTCCTTCTTGATCAATGTATCCCATTTCTGTAAATGCTTTTCTTCAGGCCCAGAACCAACTTGCCCAGCTCATCGTCCGAATTAAGGCCATGGCTCAGGACTTGGAGAGATCTGAGCTGGAGAAGGTGAACCTGGAGAATGAGCGCTCTATTCTACTTGAGAAGTAGAGCATCTGGAGACTAAGCTCCTTCGGGTTCATCAAGAGCACGATTAGGAATTGTTAAAGCTTAGGTCCCAAATGTCTGCGAGGCTTGAAGCAGCCAAAGCCCAAGGGGTCGAAATGTACAAGGCCACTAAAGACTTCTATGAAGAGGTTAAGCAGGCTGCAGCTCCAGGATACACGATGGGCTCGACTAAGGTCCGAGACTGGTTTCTCGAGCATTACCCTGAGGTATCCTTTGAGGATAGTGGCCTAATTTTTGAGGAGGAAGGTGGAACAGCCTCGGCTCCTGCCCCCATAGCCACTCAGGTGATCGAGCTCGAGGAGAGTGATGATGAGGAGGTTCAAAGGCCTCGCGAAGTCCCCCTTACTCCTGGTCATGACGGTTTAGACCGAGATGTCCCCGGCGCTGTTGATAGTGAAGTCGTTCTCCTGATCGAAGCCTCTTGAGATGTCTACCTTGTTCTTTTTTATTACTTTTTTGCTTCGGATCTCTTTCTTGTATCGTTTTTTTTTTTTTTTTTTTTTGCAACTTATGCCTTAAGGCCTCTTTATGCAATTTTTGCCTTCGGGCTTCTTTGATGAATGGAGCTCCTTTCTTCTTTCAAATTCCCTTGTATTTTCAACCCCCCCCCCTTTTTTTTTTTTTGCAATGCCAACGATTAACTTCGAACCTGAAGGACTGTCACAGGGCTTTGGCTAGTAGGTAGGGGTATGAAAGTCGAAGCTCTTATACAAGTGATGGTCAAGTGACAGTCAACCTTAATTACAAGGTGGGAGTATAAGGGCCAAAGTTCTTACGCAAGTCAGTGGTGTTTTCCTTCAGGCTGAACCACTGGCACTTCCTTTATGGCCGAAGGATGAGGGGCGCTGTTGGTAGTCCTCCTGTTACACCGAGTGGACCTTCGGTCGGGCATTCTTGGCTCTGCCCAAGCCTTCGTTGGAGGGGGTCCCTTCGGTCAGGTTAGCTCGGCTTCGGCCTGAGCCCCCCAACTGAGGGATACTACTTCGGTTAGGTCTTCTCAGCTTTGGCCTGAGCACCTGACCTAAGGATGTACGTTTCATAGCCATTATCTGGAAACAATTGTCGTGAACCAGCTTATATATTTTGAAATGAAAATCCTCCAAAAAGATTGATATGGAGAACTATAAACTGGAAGTGCTTAAGAATTCAAAAAATAACTAAGTAAATGTAAATGTGTTCGCTACTACTGCTAGGCATGTTATTACTACTGGTAGAATTTCCTCAAGTTCTTCGAGTTCCATGATCGGGGTACTCTTTCTCCCCCTGTAGTCTCCAGGTGATAGGACCCTAGTTGTATTATCCTTGTGACTCTGTAAGGCCCTTCCCAATTTGGAGCTAGCTTTCCATGATGCTTTGGGTCTAATACCTCCGCCCTTCTTAAGACGAGGTCACCCACCATGAACTCGTCCCTTTGAATTTTTGCATTATAATGCATCGCAACCTTCTGCTGGTAGGGTGCAATCCTTTCTCGCGATGCTTCTCGCACTTCATCCAGGAGGTCCAGATTAGCTCGAAGCTCTTTGTCGTTTTCTTCTTCGTAGTAGTATTGAACTCGATGGGTCATGGATCCTACCTCAACCAGGAGCATAGGTTCGGTGCCGCAAGTTAAATTGAAGGGTGTTTCTCCGGTTGCTGATCTTTCAATCGTGCAATAAGCCCAAAGGATGTTGTGTAGCTTTTCTGCCCATAATCCCTTGGCATCATCATATCTTTTCTTTATTCCTTAGAGCAGGGTATGATTAGTGACTTCCATTAACCCATTGGTCGATGGGTATCCGACGGATGTTTTCCTATAGTCAATGCCAAGAGCTTCACAGAATAAGCCAAAAGTCGAGTTAGCGAACTGAGTTCCATTGTCCATTACTACTGCCCGGGGGATCTCGAACTGATAAACCACTGCCCTCAGGAAGAAGTCCCTTACATTATTTTCGGATATCGTAGCCAGTGCTTCGGCTTCTGCCCACTTTATAAAGTAGTCTATAGCCACCACAACAAACTTTCTTTGTCTCATGGCTAGGGGGAAAGGACCTAGGATGTCCATTCCCCACATGGCAAATGGTATCGGGCTTAACATGGAGGAAAGCTTAGTAGTGTGCTACCTAGGGACAGGGGTGAACATTTGACACTTAATGCACTTCCTGACGAACTCCTCTGCATCTTTCCTCATGGTTGACCAGAATAGGCCCTGCCTCAGTACTTTGTGGGCCAAGGTCTGGGCTCCCAGATGTTGGCCACATATCCCTTCGTGTACTTCTCGGAGTGCATATTCGGCATCAACAAGGTTCAGGCACTTAAGGTATGGTGTGGTGAACTCTATCTTATATAGTGTATCGTCCTTTAATAGGAACCGTGCTGACCTCATTCGTACTTTTCTCGCCTCGTCCCTTTTCTTCAGGGAGCACTACTTCCTTCAAGTATTTGATTATGGCATCCATCCAACTAGGGCCGTCCTCCCCAATGGGTAACACCTCTTGGGCACTTTCGGTGCTTGGTTGAGGTAATACTTCAAAATACATCGATCGTCGAAGGTCCTTGAAGTCAGAGGTGGCCAACTACGATAACAGATCTGCGCTGGCATTCTCCATCCGCGGCCCTTGCCTTACCTCGAACTCCTTGAAGGCTACCACTTTCTCTTGCACCAACTTTAAGTATTTGCCCATCCTTTGTTCCTTGGCTTCATAGTCTCCATTCACTTGTCGCACCACGAGCTGCAAGTCATTGTGCACCACCAAATCTCGTACCATCAGAGCCTGCGTCAGATTAATTTCGGCTATCAGTGCTTCATACTCAGCTTCATTGTTAGAGGCACTGAAGTCAAACCGTAGGCGTACTTGATCTTGAATCCTTTGGGGCTGACTAGTATGATCCCTGCGCCACTTCCCGCTCAGTTGGATGCACCATCCACATATAATGTCTAAGTCTTTTCTGCCCGAGCCTCAACAACCTCCTGGGGTTCATCTGGGAGCATTGTCTTGGCTATGAAGTTGGCTAAGGCCTGTGCTTTTATCACTGTTCTTGGTTTGTATTGGATGTTAAACTCTCCCAACTCTATCACCCAGTTTACCAGGCGGCCGGACGTATCCGGCCTCTGCAGTATCTTCTTTAGGGGTTAGACCATGAGCACGCATACCATATGTGATTGAAAATAGGACCTCAGCTTTCTTGCCGCTATCACTAGTGCGTATGCCACCTTTGTCACACCCCGTTCACACAGAACCGGATTGGTGACCGAGTTAACTTTAGTTAACCCAAAACCTACCAGGATCATTTGATATAGTACCTCGCAACAGCATACCCACATCTAAGATAAGTGTTCAAAAGTTTAGCGGAAGACTTAAATTACCTGTAAATATCCCCAATATACTTGATACCCAAATTATGGTATATAGCTAAGTACATATGGACCCGCAGGCATGATATTTACACAAAAAGAATAACAATTTACATATCAAGTACACAAAAGGGGAGGTCATTAAAAATCAAAAAGTGAAATCATGTCCGGTGTCATTACTGCGGTCCCGCAACATAACCCTCGCACATGCAATCAGCACCATGTTCATACTCCTCAGGGACCCACCAATCCTCAACAGAAAACTCGACAGTGGGGCCTGACTCTTGATCTTCAGGCAGGTGACCTGCAAAATCATCTAAAAGAGGTGTGCACGTGGGATAAGCTCACTAACTCAGTAAGTGAAAAGAAAGACCACACAAACATTCACATCCATATGCACTATATGCCATGCAATTCATTTTAATCTTATTCACCTAAACAACATTACTAAGTCTTAGGTTATGTGCTACTCTCAATCACAGTGCGCGTATGCCCCTAGTACAAGTCACGAACTCCATCCCGCAATACGCCCATAGGGTTGTTGGAGAAGGCCCACCATGAGTACTCAGAAAAATAAAGCATGTCGACCACCGACTCTCAACATAAAAGTAAATGACATAAATATAAAGGTGCCAATCGCATAAATTTAAAAGCAGTACGATTGGCCCTCTTAAATATACCACTGAGGTTGTCGACTGTCCTAATGACCAGCCGGGCGTATGTCTAACCGCCACAGTGACCCAACAACCGCGACCACTGCTTCTCCCCAAGTGATAACCCAACACCTCAACCCCTATTGGGAAGGGTCATAGCACAGGGAATGATAATCCTAAACCGCATGCTCCTATATGACAAAGTACGATTGTATAGTGCCACCGCATCCCATACCACGAGCCACCCATGCACTCGTTTCCAAACTGACTACGGCGTCTAGTCTAATAATGCATCATGCACAGTAATCCAACCATTCATCACATAAGCACATCAATCGTTTAGCATTGAGAATGTAAAGCACAACACATGTATCATAAATCATTTGTTTAGAACGCACAAGTAATGCGTGCGAATGGCATACGAGGATGACTAATCTACACATAATTTATATGATGACATGGCTATTCTAGATACAATTTAATGATGCAAAAACAAGCCTTAAAATAAGATAAATGTCCTCTCCCCACTTACCTATTGGGTACAAAAGCTCACATTCAGTACGGGTGAGATCTGACGTGAGAAATGTATATTCTAGTGGGACATATCATAAGTGAATGAGGTTAGCATTTCACCACCTTGGCGTCAAAACTAACGAGGTTTGATATTTAAATCATGTTTAAAATCATAAAAGAAGTTTGTCCGCCCGTTTTGGGCCCATTTGGGCTCAAAAATCAGACTAGTGGGCCAACAGGTGGGCCAGATAGCCCACCTGTCTTTGCCCATTGGTCCAACAGGTGGGCTAGATAGCCCACCGATTCAACCGGTGGGCTAGATAGCCCACCACAACCGGCAGGCGGGCTTGTCTGTCGATCTTCGCCTGCCTATTGGAATTAAGGTTCTGCCCCAACAGGCAGGCCTATTAGGGATCACTCTTCCGGTGGCAGAATGAGAAAATCAAACCTCGGCGTCGCTTAAAATCATTTCTTCCTCTTTTTCTTTTCCTTTCTTCTTCTTCGCTCTCTTTTTCTTCCTTTCTTTTCTCTCTCTTCTTTACTTTTCTCACACACTCTTTAATGCATTAAATGAGAAAAATGAAAAAACACAATAAGTACTATTTATACTAGAGGATATCTAGTAGCCACATGGGTGGGTCACACTAGTGGGCGGGTTCGCCCGCCTGTGACCGCCCACCTGTTGGTCAAAACTTAGCCAAACAATTGAGATTTCGATGGAATTCGACTCTCACCATGTCTCTCACTCTCGGCACAAGATATATCATACGTATACACTTTACGATAAGGCTACATACCAGTATTACCCGTATATGGCCTTATGATACATACATGTACACGGCTTCGGTACACCCATCTCCTTTGGCACTAACTCGGACTTATCTGGCCAACCTGTGTTCAAAGTCACTCTTGCCATCATGGTCCATAGGGAACCCGCCTTAACCCTCTCTGGTTCGGGCTTGCATGGTTAAACCAGGTCAACCGTGTAAGTAAACCAGATTTTAAAAGTAGGGTATCACAACCTTCTCCATCTTTCTGTATCTTGTTTCTACGTCCAAAAGGGTTCGGCTAACATAGTATATTGGCCATTGTTGTCTTCCTTCTTCCTTTATCAGTACCACGCTTACTGCCACTGTCGATACAACTAGGTATAATTGCAAGGTATCCCCAGAATTTGGCTTCGTCAGTAGCGGGGGTATCGTTAAGTATTCTTTCAGCTGTTCGAAGGACTTCTCGCATTCCTCCGTCCATTTGAACTTTTTGGATCCCTTCAAGGCTTTGACGAAAGGAAGACACTAGTCATCCGACTGAGACATGAACCGTCCTAGGGCGGCGACTTTGCTTGTCAGCTCCTAGACTTGCTTTATATTCTACGGTGACCTCATATCTCGAATGGCCTATATCTTCATCGGATTGGCTTTGATCCCCCTTTCTGAGACGATGAAGCGAAGAAACTTTCCCGATGCCACTACAAATGAGCACTTCGTTGGGTTCAGCTTCATGCCATATTCCCTCAGTACTTGGAATGCCTTCTCCAAGTCTCGGATATGGTGTTCTGCCTTAAGGCTTTTCACGAGCATGTCATCCACGTACACCTCCATAGTCTTGCCGATCATCCCCTTGAAGATCTTGTTCATTAACCTTTGGTAAGTGGCCCCTGCGTTCTTCAGCCCGAAGGGCATTACTTCATAGCAGTAAAGCTCCCCCTCGGTTACAAAGGATGTCTTCGGGACATCGGCCTCACACATATTAATCTAATTGTACCCTGAGTACGCATCCATGAAGCTCAATCTGAAGTAGCATCGATGAGAAGGTCTATCTTCGGCAAGGGGTAGCTGTCTTTTGGGTAGACCTTGTTTAAATCTGTGAAGTCGATGCAGATCCTCCACTTCCCGTTTGCTTTCGAGACTATAACCACGTTGGATATCCACTCAGGATATTAGATTTTACGAATGAACTTGGCCTTTAGCAACTTCTCTATCTCCTCATCTATCTTCTACTGCCTCTCGAGGGCAAAGGTCCTCTTCTTCTGTTGTACCGACTTCTTGGTCGAGTCGACACTCAGACGATGTTCTATTACCTCTCGGGCTATTCCAGGCATATATGAGGCTAACCAGGCGAAGACATCAGAGTTGTCTCAGAGGAACGAGATGAGCTTTTCTTATTGTGCCTTGACATTAAGGCGCCAACTTGGAATTGGCGAGTGTTATCCCCTTCTTCGGCATCAACTTGTATCAACTTTTTCATCGATTCCCCCCTCTGATAACTGGTGTCATCACTTAGATCTTCTATCGGGAGCGCCTCGCCTGCCTTTTCTTTTCCCCATAAGGTGGTAGCGTAGCACTTTCGGGACACCTCCTGATCACCTCAACACTTGCCAACTTCATTCTTGGTTGGAAATTTCATCTTGAGGTGTGGTGTGGAGACAACGGCCTTTAGCAGGTGTGGTCTGAAGTGATATCCACTACCAGGAAGTTGATCATGACTATTACTTGGTGGTCTCTGATGCATGCCCTTACTGAAAACTCGATTGACCCCTCTACTTTTCCCGGGGCACCCGAGAACCCTTGCAACGGGTGTTGGACCTTCTTTAACTTTCCTGTATAGGCCCATCTTCTGGAAAGCTTCGAGGAATAGGATATCAGCTGATCTACCGTTATCCACTAAGACCCTTTTTACTCTGCAATCGGCTAGGGTCATGGTGACTACCAGGGCATCGTTATGTGGCGTCTGCACCCCTTCCAAATCATCATCTGAGAAGGAGATAACCGTCCCCGTCTTCACCTTCTTATTTGACCATTCAGCCACATGTACGCTTCTCGCATAGGCCTTCGCTTTCTTGGCCGAGATGGAACTTTCTCCAGCGGCCAAACCTCCACTGATAGTTGCTATAACCCTTGTTGGGCTTTTATGATCATCCTGGGGGTGATGTTGAGCCTCCTCGGGTGTCCTGTCCCTTTGCCATTCTTGGTTGCCTCTGCGAGCCAGCCCTCTTCTTTCACGACGGCCTCTGCCGTCCCTTAGGCGATTGTCCTTGCGGTCATGGTTGTCTTTGGCATCTTCCTTTTCGCTATCTACAAATCGGCCTAGATATTCTCTTTGGATCATTCTTTCTATTTCCCCCTTCAGGTGCCAACAATCTTTAGAGTCGTAGCCGTGGTTTCTGTGGAAGTGGCAATATTTGTCCATGTTGGGCCTCTTGGGATGTCGTCTCATCTTCCCCGGCCACTTCATGGCTCTGGCATCCAGAGAGTCTTTTATCTGCATTAACACGTCCGGTTCAAGGGTGCATACCTTTCAAACTTCTTTGGTGGACTGGGTGCCCAATCACGTCCAGGCTTTCATCTTTTACTTTTGGGAGGCTTATCATCACCTCTTGAGGTCCTTTTCCTCCCACCTTCCCTTCAGCCTCCTCATCAGCCTAGAGGGTTTATTCCATCTGAATGTATTTATCACCGAGCCCTTAACTCAGCTAGGTTCCTCGGTGTATGCTTCACCAAAGACTTTTTAGCTCTTTGTCTTTGACACCTCCTAATAGGGCCGTGAACTCTTCTTTTGGGTTCAGACCTCTGATCATGATCTTCTCCTGCTGGAAGCGCTTCATGTAGCTTCACAACAACTCTCCTTCATGCTGTTTGACATTAGTCAGATTCAATGTGGTCTTTTGAAGGGGTTGGCTACTGGAGAATCCCTTCATGAAGAGGTAACTCAATTCACTGAAGCTGTGAATTGATTTCGTCGGCAGGCGGTTGTACCATAGCCTTGCCGCTCCTCTGAACGTCAAAGGTAAGGCACGACACATGATGTTTTTCAAGACTAGGTGGAACTGCATCGCGACCTTAAAGCCTTCCAGATGATCGACGGGGTCCCCAGACCCGTCATAGGTGTCGTATTTAGGCAGACAAAAACCGACTGGGAGCGGATCCCTCATGACCTCATCAGCTAGAGCCGTGTCATTAGTGAGGTCCGGCTCGCGAGTTCCTGTCTGGTTTTCTGCTACCTTCCAAATCTCGTCCTTCAGGTCTAGGATCATCTGCTTCAACCCTGAGTCTTCATGTCTCTGACCGTCTCCTTGGTGCAGTTCCTCATGCCTAGCCCCTGTGGCTTGCCGCATCCTTTCTTTGAATGCGAGGCTTTCCCTTGTGGTTCAGTTTCGAGGATTCCAATCGGACCTTATCGACCCCAAGCTACTTCAGTCCTCGTCTTGAACTCATTCTGGCTGGATATGGGAGCCTCATGCTGCCCCTCCGATCTTCTGAGAGACGACCTTAGAGACCTCCTTTATTATCCCAAAGATTTAGTCATATTTCTCCTGAATAGCGTCGAACTGCTCCCTAGTCACATAATCCTATGCCCTAGGAGGGGGTGGAGGATTACTTTCTTTATGCACCGAATGTCCAATCGAGCACTGGTCCCTCGTGGACCCTTTCCGATCATCGTTTTCCTGTTCTTCATCGACGTCTGTCAAGGGGGGGGGGAGCGATTCTGAAGGTTCCCCCTTATTCATATTCATACTCGGTGTTGTTTTTGTTTTCTTATGATTGTAGGTTTTTCCCACCATTACTCTGTCATTCGCACGGATGGTGCCAATCTGTTACTGCCAGAATCTGTTTGAGGCCGAGTGCCGATCCTGCACAAGCACAGAAGGCAGAGGCCCGAAGGTGTCTCCGAGATTAATCCTCCGATGCCCAAGTTAGAGACCGGTAGAACAATATTTTTGCAGGAGTAATGGTGTGAGCGTATTGACTTACCTCTTCTGTCTTTTGGAATTTCTTCTTATAGGATTACCCCCTTTCCGAGTCCAACTAGGATACGTCTTCCTACCTTCGTGGGGGAATATTCTCTATTCGGGTATCTCCTCCCCCTTAAGTAGTTTAGAGTCCTTCGCACACCTCTCTTCGTTGAGGGGGACTCAAGCCTCCCCCTTTTTTCGAACTCTGGAGTTCTGGTCGTGGTGGATATTGCTCGGCTGGGTGCCACGTGTCCCTGCCTGGGGTGCCACATGTCTTTGTCTCACCGGGTGACTAATTTGAGCATATCATTTGGTAATGAGACAAAAGAGTTTTATTATTTAATTTAATTTTTGGATAATAAACATGATTCTTGCACTTAGAGAAGCCTCCGAAATTATGAGTCCGAATTAAATCCTAGTATAAGAACTTGAGGTGGACGTGTGTAATTCATTTATTATTTTTTCTAATATTTTGATCCACTATTTCTTTTTTCTTATTTTTGTTCTTATTTTATTGTTTTAATCCTACAAAATAGTTCATACTAATTCGAAATCAATAAAAATTAATTAATATTTTATGCGCACTCCTTTATCTCTTTCCTTTTTTTTAACCCCCTCTCTCTCTCTCTCTCCTCTCTCTCTCTCTCTCTCTCTCTCTCAATTTTCATTAACATTTTTATTTTAAAACCCACTAAGAACCGATTTCTACCATACTAATACAAAGCAACCAAAAAAAAATGAAAAAGAAATTTTTTTTATTCATCCATAGAGAACAGTTCACTTACCATCCTAGGGTTCACAAATCCTTATAGGGTTTTGGTACAAGTCCAAAATACCCTTATGATATTCTCTCCCATTCATATGAAGCCTATAGAGTTATCAAAAGTGTATTTTGGATTTATAATAAGGTTTTAGTACCAATCCAATTGATCGGTATCAAATTGGATCGAATCAAAATTGTAATGGATCAATATTGATGTTATATCGGATTGGCATCGGAAGAGAAGGAGCATTTTGTATAAGTATTGTTGGAATCAATTATTTAAAATAAAAAATAATAATTTAAATAAAAATAGAAAATAAAAATTTTATATATAAAGAGAGAAAAGGTATGGCATTTAAGTCGAAAAGAGAGATAAGAGGATTTAAGTCGGATGAGAGAGAGAGTGGTAACAACATTGTTGGTAATCCAAGAAGTAATTTTTAGTGAACTACACGTGTCGGAAAAAGAGACATACGGGAACCCAAGACCAAGTCCTCATACGAGTGGACCTGATCCAAAGTCCGAAATTATCACCTTGTTGTTCCCATGAAATCATGAATTCCATCAATGTTAATGCTTTCAACACACTCTCATTGGTCCCTTGTTGATGCAAGGCCCACGAGATCATGCAGTCACTTGCCCTTCCATTTTATTTACAAAAAAATTTCAAGAACATTTTTTTTTTTTTGGAACATTATCTTGTAGTGTTGCATATGCCTAAACACATGGGGAAGTAGAGGCAGGGCATGGGTATCTTTTCACGGTCTAGTTCCACTTCTCCATGTGTCTAGGTGTATGCAACACTATCGAGTACCGTTTATTTTTTCAAATTTTAATTACAATTTGAAAAAATGTTACTTAAAAGGCAATGTAGCCCTATATCAAAATGAGGGCTAATGGGAGCGCACGTGAAAGCATCAACAAGAATGGGATTTTCACCTTCTATGAGGGATGAGGCAGTCAATTATCCCTCTTCGTGTTTGGGCACAAAGTCTATGTATTTTTCAGGATTCTTTTTCTCTTATAATTTATAGGGTGAAAGAAGTATGCCGATCTGGCTAAGGGAACGACCAGACACAAAAAGGTGTGAAATGACTATACTCCCTCCCCTTAGCTGAAGATGTTTCCACACACCCTTCCATTGGCCCACATTTCTGGTGTTTCCGATAAAATTCTTTATCCCCAATTTATAATACCAATTTTTTTTGGGGGTAAGATAATAACATTGTAAGAAAGACAAATTCATTAAAATGAAGATGTAATCAACCATGATTAGACAAAGCAACAGCCGATTGGATATAAGATATAGCGAGCCAAACCCATGGAATCTAAATATATGCCATGTATAATCATAGATGAGTTGAATTTTTTTTTAACATAAAATTCACTAAAATAGAAGGTACAGATTACCTAGAACCACCGGATAGAAATTAATCAACTTTCTCACATACCATCGACAAGATCATCCTGACTAGGGAATAGGTGAAACAAACCACTTCAATAAAATATTATAAACACAGCTAACATTAAAAAGGTCATTAAAGATATTAAATTCATCAAGGGCTAGAGTCCCATGTTTGCCCACTGCCATGGTCGGTTGGTCACCATGCTAGGACTAGCGAACAAAGCCCAGACCGCCGCATGCATGCCCATACCGATGATTAACATCGTATTTGGAACTTCCAACCCAACCTGCCTACGTCGCTCTTGCATCGGACACTCTGTAACGCGCCTGGATTCGGCTCCAATGGTACCTCTGGCGTCGGTTCGATCTCCTTTGCTTGTGAACCCTCTTGATGAGCAGAGTTTATTTAGTGTAAACAGAAGAGAGATCAATCCAACTGATACATAACAACGGTGAATTGTGGTGCATAAAAAAGCCTATCCTCATCAGGAGGTCTCAAGTTCGAGTCTCTTGGCTGTTACCTACTTCCCTCAGAATCGACATAAAATTTTACCATGTGCAGACTTTTGATCCTGCATGATTTGTGACATTAGAAAATCCTGCTTCTTGGAGTGTACTTTTACCAAAGAGGAGATGACATTATGAAGGAGTATTTAAAAACCCTTCAGGTACTCAACCGAGCTTCTAAGAGAACAATACCCCATCCTCAATGCAGCCTAAATGAACCTCAACTATCAACAAGCCCAAGGACCACAATGCCTACACCCAAAAGCACACACATCAACAGCTTTCAAAGAAATGGATACTTGTCATAGGAAAATGGGAAACACATCTATATCAAAATTGAAAGGATTACATAACCGAGAATGTTATCCAAATATATGGAGATAAAAGCAGTGCAACATCTCACAAATTTAAAGCAAGAAATTAGTTAATAGGCCGTTGGCTAAGACTAGGCAGTCTAAATGCATTCAATGGCCGCTAAGTGACATAGCAACAAATAAAGATTCATAGATATCATGCTAATTTGTGTTCTTTTGCAAGTAATTTTGATGTAGGGAGGGTGCCTAGGCAACTAGGTTTCCTACAAGGGGTCAATCCACTAGAGTAAGGAATACTCAATAGGTCTTGAATTGGGTTGGGTTCAAAGTTGCTCAGCAAAGTACAGATTTAACATGCAAGATAATAGACTAATTAATAGGGCAGCTTTGGTCAATAATAATCTAAGCATGAAAAACACTTAAACTACCCAAGTGTCAAATGGGGGTATGGGGAAGGGAACATGGTAGCAAATATGTGTTAGGTTTAGCACACATCAATCAAGACACTAAGCATAATAAGCAACCTGCGCAATTCTCTGAAATCAGTCAACTAATAAGGTAAAACAGCAGGGATTAATTTCAGGTTTCAGTAGAAAATAGATGGTTTGAAACAGAGATTAATTTCAGATTTCAGTGGGGGAGATCATGGGGATAATAGGCAGTCAATGGATGTGGAGCAGGGGGGGGTTTTACTTACCTTCTTGCTGTCCCAATCTGAGAAGAAATGGAGAAGCCGAAGTCCTCCAAAACAGATGTGCAATCCACGTTATTTGATGAAGGAGAAAAGTCTAGTTCAATGGTGTAGTGTTCAGCAGCAGCCAAGTCAGTGATGAGGAGACCAACAGCAACCCAGGTGGGGTCTATTCGATGGAGGAGACCTTCAGTTACTGTGAACAATGGCTGCAGCAGGGCAACAGCAACAGAGAGGAACAGTGGCAGCGAAAGAGAGAGATGAGAAGAGAGGTTAGCGAGAAAAAGAGGGGAGGGGAGAGATTAGAAACGAGAAGAGGGAGAGGGCAGCAAGAGGGATGAATCGTGGGGGTTGGGAGCTTTCTTTTCTTTCAAATATCTTCATTCAATAAATCTTCATTGTGGCCAATGGCCTTACATAAATAATAGGATAATTACTAAAAAAGAAAAGGCTAATCTAGGAACATAATCTCAGAAATAAAGAAGTTTCCTAAAAAAAACAAATAGGAGTGTTATTTAGTTTCCTACTTAACTCAATGCCCTAAATAAACAAAATCCTAAGAAATAAAACTACTAACATATCAGATTTGGTGGGGGCCACACAATCTTGGCAAAATCCTAGGAATTAAAACTACTAATATATCAGATTTGGTGGGGGCCACACAATCTTGACAAAGAAAGGAAGGAGAGAACTCGATCCAGCGCCGGGAAGGCTAGATCGAGCCTTCCTTTTCTTTATTTTTTTCTTTCTTCTTCTTCCTTCTAATCCTCCAACCACAAAAAAGGTTGGGTCTTCTTCTTCCTTCGGCTGTACGTCTTGATGTCCCATCAAATTTCTTGCTGATTCAAGCTTATTTCCCATCTTAATTTGCGGTCATCTAGGTTAATGGAAGTGGCTAATGGCCAATGGCAATAAATACAATGCTTAGTAGTTAGAATGATCGAAGCAGTGGGATTCTAAACTAACCAATGGTAGATTGGTAGGACAGACCAACATTTAGCAACTCTTGAGTAATGACTATTGTTATCTGCATGGAAAATCAGGGTGATCAGGGAGGGAGTTTTCTCAAGACATCATAAATGCATAGATCTGAGCTTGTATGTCACTTTGGTTCCCTGAGAACTAGTGTACAGGTCAAGCTAATGACAACAAAGAAGAATGATGAGACAGACAGATTTGGAATTACATCAAAAGATCTACCCCATTATTGAGGTAAATTTTAGTGCTCCAGAGAATAGAAAGGAGCAAGTGCTATCCTCAGGAAAGGAAATGACCGGAGGCATTTTAGCACAATTATGTCCTTATCAGAATCAATGAGTGATACGTCACAACAAATAACAAAGGATTATTCATCTGGTTCTAGAGATTTTAGGGGGAAATAAAGGAGAGAGCAAGAGGAAAAAAAAGACTACACAAGAGTACCTGTTCTTCTTGACAGGACAGAAAGGTCTGTCAAGAACTTTCGTCCCCATGAATACATGTTTATACCTGGCCAAAAAGAAAAGACCCACATGGAATAAGTCTTGATGCAAGTGATACATTAGTGTCACGATTTTCGGAATATGCAATGTACCATTTTTTTTTATCAGATATAGATCAACTCACTAGTCCCTTAAATTAGCCAGTTAGATCTATAATTTTCAGCAAATGGACGAACACTTACAAGAGATGGGCCCAACATGTTGAACTATATTTTCTAGACTTGGATTCACCATCAAATACAACATAGAACATGAAAGTTTAAAATGATGATGCTACATTCTATTAAGGAGATGTTAAAAAACATGTTCATGTTGACGTGACGAGGCCAACATGATGAACATTAGTTCAGCAGAACTACGTCTTATAAAAACAGAACCAAGTGCTGCAACAGAATCCTGTTTGGCTTAGTTATTTGGAATAATAAACAAACAGGTAGCAGCGAGAGAGAATAAGGAACTACTTTTAGTTCAGCTTCGTCTCTTCTGCTTGAAAGACGCATGCAGCTCGTTCCATGTGATGTGAATCCACATCCAGTCCCCAGTGAAGATAAGAATTGATTACTTTGTATTTGTCTTCCCTTACAGATGACACAAATCCAAACCCATTTTGGCTATTCTCTCTCACACTGCTACTGCTCCTCTGTCTCTTACCAGATAGTGCTATTAAATCAAACGCCGGAATCTATCATTCCTGACCAAGAATACAAATAATAGATTGTAGCGTACATATCTAATGGTTTTACTCAATGTTCAATGTATCAGATTTCAACCTGGTTTTGACCCTTGGGGAGACCAAAATTTCGGTCGAATTCTGTGAAATTTTGAGGAAACCAAGGAATATTTTCCCGGTTGGGAGGAAACTTTGGTTTTGACCCCCCAAAATGTGTTCCCCCCCCCCCCCCCAACAATTTTTTGTGTACGTCCTATTTTAGACATTTTTAACACAATCACATTTAGTTTCATGAAAAAAAAAACACCTAAAGTCATACTTGTGTGAACGAAGTTTGCTCATGTACGTTAAGTCATTGACTGAAACTATACTACATAACTACATAGTCTACATTATATGTAGTCTACAATCTACATAAGTACATAATTGTGAAATGCATGAATAAAAGTTTAAAACAAACAAAACATAATGCAAAGGATCCAAAATAAATAATAATATTACATAATTGTGAGTTATCTCTCAAGTCTCAACATTCAAAAGTCAATTCCAAGTAGAGTGTCTAGTCGGTTCCAGTCCACGAGCTGCATACCACTATAGATGTCGTAGGCGCTCCTCTGAATGCACCACATATGAGTCCCATGACATGTTTTGGTAGTCCGTCACTGACTCACTGCCCATCTATAAGATGCATCATCAACATCAGCTAGGTATCCCAGCCTAGGGAATGGCTTAATCACAGTGATAGGATGTGGATGTGACATACAAGGTTGGGATGGGTACCCAAAAATTGAAAACCGTGAATGCGTAGATCAGGACATTCTAACTAACATATAAAAAATTTACATTATTCTACTCTATTTCCAACTATATTCTATAATAAAAAAAAATTTTTAAAATAAATAAATGATTTTTGGGGAAGATGGGACTTACCTTTTTGGTCCAAGCTCCCTTCCTTAGATAGATTTGCAAGATCCAATGTTAAATTGAAGTTTTTTGGGCACAAAGGGAAAATCTTAAGTGTTTTCCCAAGTTTCCCACTTCACAAAGAAGAATTATGGGGAGAGAGTCGAATTTTGAAATGACAACACTCGGTTTCCCATTTAACCAAGTTTTATAAAGGTTGGTTCTACCCAAAGGGTCCCATTGGTCCACTCGAAATTTCCTACATTTCAACAAAAATGTGGGAATTTCGGTCGATACCTGTCGAAACCAGTGACTTTTAAAAGTCATAGGCTATATGTTATTGGAGTCTTGGGATACCGTCGAAATGTGGGAAATTTCGACGGTATTGCTCAAGTTTTTGAACTATGACTAAAAGCCACTTAAGTTGGGTAGTTCTACTTTTCTTAAACAAGTCGGGTCTCAGAGAAATATAAATATTTATTTACCCTCCATACTAATTTCTCTAGATGGATAAATGAATAGAATAATGATAACTAAAAGGAGAAAAAGTCAGCCATGAATCTAATCTGCCCAACAAATAATACAAGCAAAGGAGTAATCCATTTAAGCCAATTTATTTTCCTTTACATGTATCATGTATTTATTCTTCCACATATCGACATTGTAAATACAAACCCCTGACCATTAAAGTTTCCGATCCATAAGTTAACTCCAGACATTATGCACGACAGGTAAGAATTAAGAACTAACCAGGGAAATCTACCAATTTCATTAACCGATGGACTTCAGACCAGCCAAGCGCCTCAACAGATCTATTCCAAGCCCTTATTCTTGACCAAAGATAAGTACACAGAAAATTAAGGATGAGGCAAAGAAGGGAGAGAATAAGAATGTCTATTCACATCAATTCCAAACCCTAATTCTAGGCTTCCAACACACCCATAATTGTCAAGGCGACGCCTTAGTGTCCAGGCGGTTTCCTGGGGCCTAGGCGATTGTCGCCTTATCGTACTATATACCGCGTTATATTTTTTTACCCTTATTTATGCCAAATACCATTTGTACATATACTTAAGATATTATTCATAAATAAGCAAATACCTCCTATTTAAATAAAAAAAAAAAACAGTTTAATCAAAATCCAAAAGGATAAAAAGTCAACCCCCCGGTCTAAGAACAAAAACTGGATTTTTGGTTGTAGGGCGATTTTCAACTTTCAGATGCTAAGGTTTTTCTCAATTCTAAAAATTTTATAAATCTTATCATGGTAGAACATTGCTAAAAACCAAAAGTCCGGTAAAATAATATTTTGTTTTAATGTCAATAAATTATTTTCATTCAGGAGATTTAATAGCATTTGCACACTTTAAAATAAGTTTGACCGGAACATAACTTTGTCATAATAACTCAGATTTAAGTAATCTTAGACTTGTTAGGAAGCTAGTTTTGTGTTATACCTAATACAAAAAGCCTCATCTAAAAATTAAAATCGTTTGTCCAATAAAACTTATTATAGAAAAAGAGCATTTCTCCAAATGTCAATGTCATGTTGATTTTTTATGACTTGATGTTGCCTAATGTTGATTGGTTTTTTATGTCAGACGGTATATATTATAACATATGAAATAACTTTAGAAAATAGGAGAAATAAAAAATAACACATGGGCAATTTGATCGCCATAGCAACACCATATCGGGCGATTCACTGCCAAATCGATTAGCCCCCTCCACCGCCTTGGAATGCCATGACGTCGTGACAATTATGAGCACACCAAAAAAATAAAAAAGGGGATTTGCTTCTCAAGTACTCATACCAAAGGAGAAAAAATGTCAGAGGTGATGGCATCGCCCACAACAACCAAAGAAGTGAGAAAAGAGAACACCGGCGTGGGTGTAGCAATAACGGCGGAAGCATAGCAACATCGAAGGTTCCTCAAAAGTTTTTCTTTTATCAGTGGAATGACCAAGAACTCGAGTTCTCAATCACAGACTCACAAAACAATCAGAACGATCGTGATCAAATGTATCGAGCAAAACGCAAATTACACAGGAGCATTTTACGCTCAAATTGGGTGTAAATTTTGTAAGTTGTTTTCCCAAAAAATACGTTGATCTTGTAAAATTTTCCATCGTTGAAAATTTTACAAAGTTATAAACAAACAGTGGAAACTGTAATTTTACAGTAAAAATTTCATTTTTTTTCACCTATTTTACGTTGAAACAAACAGAGCCAAGGGAAAAAGAATACTGCCTGGTTAGTGGCTCCTACACCCAGACACAGGAGCGTATGAGATTACCACCACGCCTGTCTATGAAATCAAAAATCCCGTCCATGTTGATGTCCCTATGCGCACTCTCATTAGCTCCCCATGCTGGTGCAGGGGCCACACAACCAGGCAACGATCTTTTGCCCAATACTTAAATATATTTAGCTCAACAAACTTCTTTTCTTCCAGCATGGCACTTCGCATGTGCCTATCTGGCAAGTATCACTAGTCACTAGATGTTAACAACATAAAGAAAAATAGAGTACTTCTACCTCCCCATGAAAATGTGACAGTGACTCTGCTTTAACCTTACTGACCAGTTTGTTTCCCTGCGGAAAAGCATAAAAGATCAAGATTAGGAATGGGATCACCAGTTATGACTCACATAGTACAGCACGGCAACATTCTGATATATGTTACCTCAGAAAAAGATCGCTTAGACCTCTTTATTTTGGAAACCTAATTGATTACTTTTGCAATCAAAAGCAGGAGTCAATTCATTGTATGCCAACAAGTGACTTCTTTCTGCTGCTTCAACATCAAGCCTCCTGGACAAGCATCAATGAACTGATATCAATCCCTGATCAAATGTGCCTACTCACTAATTACATAGAATCAAGAGTGGAACCAATAGAAGCTTTTTTCTACCATGAATTTATGCCATGATGATAGACACCCAAGGGCCTCATTCATCATTCTTTAATCCTTTGCCGTAATCCATGTGATCATAAAGAATCACAGAGGGCATTTCTCCACAATCCCACACCACACAGCTTATGCCAAACCCAAGGCAACACAAAATAAGGTTTCAGAAGGTCTTGAATATGTAGTTTATCCAATATGGCATACTTCTTTCCTTCTAAAAAACCAACCTGTGGCTAGGCCCACAAAATAAGGTTTCAGAAGGTATAGAATGGAATGTTTGAAATCTTCGCCATCTCCTTAAATTAGGGGCTGTCCCTCACTCGGGCTGCCTGTATGAAGATGCAGTTTCAAGTGTGAAGCTGGCAACTTCATGCAAAAAATGGCCAAAGGTTAGGACCATCTTCAATCCACCCTTCCAAGTACACCCTATTAAAGCAACAATTGTACTGGTTGGCCCTATTTCGTTCTCCTTAAATTACTGATATTTTCAAACCATCACTTCTTTACTCATTTTTTGGTTATCAAGCTTGCACTCCTCAACCAAGAACTGCAAAATCTGAGATGCCTCAGAGATCATTCCATGAGGCAGGTATTGATCTAACAGCAATGAGTAATCAAGAGCAACTTGGAGCTCCCTCTGGCTCAGATTGCAAGATAAGAAGTTTTTCCACTCCCTTGATCTTCCTTCAATGCAGAAACCATGTAGCAGGGCAGCAAAAGTAACAGGATCCATAAGGTGGCCCTTTGCCACCATCTTATCTCTCAACTCCAATGCAGTTCTGAGCATTCCATGCTGACAAAGACAAATAAGAATAGCATTATATGCAGCCGTCCTTGGATCCCATCCGTCTGAAATCATCCTCTCAAATAAATCCAAGACTATAGACTTCGGATGCTCTTGAAATCCATCTCCTTCAGATATATTTTTTGTGAGTCCATTTATCAAAAATTGATATGTATAATCATTGGGTGCGCACTTATTAATCAGCATTTCTTCAAAAAATGAAGCAGCGTTTGCAAGTTTGCCTCCTTTACAGAAGTGCCCAATAAGAACACTGTATGTTACAACATTAGGGACTAACCCACGAGATTGCATCTCTCTGAAAAGCTCAACAGCTCTATGGGACTCTCCCTTCCGGCAAAAGCCATTAATGAGAGAAGAGTATGTGACAACGTTTGGCTTGCATCTCTGTTGCATCATATTGCGGAACACCCTTAGTGCCTCATCTATGTTATCCTGTTTTACATACCCGTCTACAATTGTTGAGTAGGTGAACGCATCAGGAAATATGCGTCTTTCTCTCATCCTACCAACGCATGAAATTGCATCCTTCATCATTCCAAATTTACAGTAGCCCTTGATCATGGTGTTGTACCCAATTAAACCAGGATCACACTTTTCAGTCAATAAGTTAAAGAGATTTTTTGCCTCATCAATGTCACCATGCCTGATAAAACCATCAATTAGAGTAGTATAAACAAATGCATCAGGTAGGATCTTTTGGTCAAGCATCTCTTCAAGCAGCTGCTTCGTAGCAGGAAACATCCCTTTTTTGCAAAGTCCACTCATAAGAACATTGTAAATACCTGAGTCAGGAAATACTCCCCTTTCCACCATTTTTTCTCGGATAGACAATGCAACATTAACCTCGCCTGCCAACACAAGCCCATGTATTAGAGCCCCATAAGTTACCAAGTCGGGCTTATGCCCCCCTTCCATCATTTCAATGAGCAAGTTTGAGGCCCTGACCACCTCCCCCTGCCTACAATACCCATGCACAAGAGGAGTATAACTATACTTATTTGGCGTCAATCCCCTCTTCACTGCTTGCCTCAAAAGATCATTGGCCTCGTGAACCTTTCCCTCCTTACAAGATCCACAAATTATAGTATTGTACGTTATAATATCAGGCTCACAACCATTTCCAATCATCTTCCTAAAAGTCTCCATTGCTTGTAGGACAGAGCCATGCTTGCATTGAGCATCAATGATGTTATTGTAAATTTGTACGTTGACACTTAATCCTCTTGTTTTTATTTCCAACAGAAGCTTATCAATTGCCTTGAAATTACCTTTCTTGCAGAACCCATTAATCATAGCCCCATAGGAAACCAATGTTGGCAAAAATCCTTTCATTTTCATTTCTCTGAAAATCCCATAAGCCTGTCGAAGATCACCGTTCTTGCAGTACCCATCAATGAGTGTATTATAGAAGACGACATTTGGAATGCAACCACTTCCCCACCTATCCTCAATCAAATTTCTCCCCTCATCCACCTTCCCTTCACTACACAGACCTCTCACCATTATACAAGTACTGTAGTTATCAGCAGAACTGTGATCACCACTGTTTCTGTGTAGCATTTCATCATATATTTGACGAGCAACGTCAATTCGACGTCGCTTAACAAGCACATTAAGCAAACAATTACAAGTAAACACATTAGGGAAAGAATAGTGTCTCCTAACTAAAACCGAGTAAAATTCAAGAGCTTTATCAACGAACCCTGAATCCGCATAAGCTCTAATTAGGACGTTGAGAGTTTCATGGGTAGGCAGCTTGTCTTCATTTCTCATATTTTCCAGCACGGTTTCGATCTCGGAAAACATTTTCGAATGAGCTAATACCCTTAGAAGAGATGAATAAGAGCGAGGATCCGGAGAACTCCATGGTCGCCGAGAAACCCAATCAAAGAACTTCAGGCCCAACTCGGCATCTCGAATTCGATCAAGAACTAGGGGAGCAGCTTCCGAAACAAGGATGTCCTCTTCGGAGAATCGAGTTTCTAGGTTTTCGTCGTATTCTTCCTGGGTTCTAAGGATTTCCGAGACGTCTTCAACAAGCCTGCTGATCTGGGTTTCATAGTGAGAGTTCACAGGCGGAGGCTTGAGCTTGTGAGAAGGTTTGATACGGGAGAAAAGGGTTTTCGACATGAGAGAAGTATTGAGTAAAGAAGAGAAAAAATGGCCTCTTCATCTGAGATTTTACTCCACCGTTCAAAGGACTGCCTCCATTTTCTCCCTTCAAAATTGTTGGAACTTGGGATGTAAACAGATCGGATTCGGCTCGGATTCATTACTATCCGAATCCGTTTATAGAATGAGATATCCGAACCTGATCCAATATCCGATGTAATTTTAAAAACTAATATCATATTCGAGTCCCTCAGTTGATTGGATATCCTGACTCTGATTATTAATTTCATTGGAAACTCGTTAAGACTATGGATTATTTAGGTTAGGACTTTAGGATTAGGTACATTATCAAAGTATTCTCATAAAAATATTTATTATAAGGGTACTCTAGTAATATATAATATGTTTTAAAAAATATTAAATTAATTACATTTTACAATCAGGATAGTTAATAAGCCAGATGTTATCGATACAAAATGGAAATATCCGAATCTAAATCTGATTATCTTTAGGACAGATTCAGATATTGTTCGAAAACTAAAATTCTAGATTCGAAAACCCCTAATTGGAATCAAATATGGTTTTTGGCTTTCTACTTACATCCCTAAACTTGGGAATGGCTTAAACACATTTAGTAGAACTGGCGACTCGCAAGTCCCAACTGAACCCCATTAAAGAATGGAGATTGTTTAGGATTGTGAATCTAGGATAGTCTCAAATTTTGGTTGGAACTTCTAGTTTGTCCATTTGGTCATTGAGCCTGTAGAAGCCAATTGGCTTACCAATAGAAGGCTTGGGTGGTCAAACTGGTGTCATTGACACGAGCAACATAAGGGTGTCAATTTGGAATCGAAATAAACCCATTAAAATTGTACCCACCTGAACTTGATAAGTCTTTCCTTTTTTCTTTTTTCTTTTTTTGGGTATGGGGTCAATATGGTTTAAAAAAAAAATGAATCTTTTTTTTTTTTCATTAGAAAATGGATAATTTACAGCACCACACCCTAGAGAATGCCACTATTAGAAAAACACTCCCTTCATAATGCCAAGTTACGCTCATACGCCTTACTATCAGTCTCTGTTAAGTGAGGATTTGAATTGACATTTTTATTCTTTTGTCTAAATGTTTGAAATTTAAAATGTAACCGCAAGCGTACGGATCAGTGTAGCTACGGGTCGAACACAGGGAGAACAGCCACTTTATTTTTTTATTTCTTTTAATAATGCGAAAGTGAACCGATTAATGGTTGTGATCTAATTCTAATTACCGTCCTAAACATATGTATCTAAAATAAATTCATAACCATTCGTCATCTAAGAATTTAAAGACGCAAGCCACGCAATTAAAATTAAATAATTAAATAACTGAAAATAAACAACCCACGCAATTAAAAAATAAATAAATAATTAAAGGAAAAAAATGCTGAAATAAAAATAAGGTAAAAGAAAGGGATAAAGCTAGAGAGAGACTCACAAGTAGGTTTCTCTACTTAGCCCGAGGGATGCATCATAATATGAGCTTCCCTACTTGACCAGAGAGTCACTCTTACAAGGGTTACTCTACTTGGCTTTAGGGAAATTGAGACAATTAAAATAAAAACAATAAATTGATGGTTCTATGGCTAGGAGGGGTAAAGCCAACACATACACTAGTCATGAACCTTGGGGGAAAGGGATAACAATAATGTAACGACTGAAAATAAAAATCCTAAATTAAGAAAGAAAGGGTAGTCAGAAGAGGGAATGAGAGGGGGGAGAGAAGACTACTGAAGGAGCCTACTTACTTGAATCAATGCTTGAACTTGAAAAAAAATTGCTCCACGGCTCATGATCTTGTCACATAGATCTAAGCCTAGAACTATAACTTAAAAAATTACAACTCAATTGCATAAATCATAAACATAAAAAGGCTGAATAAGAATAAAAGAGTGCTTGCATTAATTGACATAAAAAAAACTATTACAAAAGTGATTAAAGCAAAAATAGAGAAGAACTAAAACTAAAGAGTGAGAGAGGGAGAGAGAGAGCAACTAAAAAAAACTATAAGAAGAATGAATTGTCTCCCCTCCTCTTACATGAGTTGTATTTATAGGGAATGGGGAGGTAAGGTAACAAATTTCTCTTTCCTAAAAGAGAGAAACCCACAATTGATTGTGAGATCTTTTCAGGCCAAAAGTGCTAAGGTGGAGGAGAGAGAAGAGAGAAATAAATTTTAAGAAATTTTCTATAATTTTTTGCTTATTTTCTTTCCTCTTTTTTTTTTCTAATTTATTTTTCTTCTTTTTCTCTCTCCTAGGGACGATTTTCTTATTGCTTTGTGTGATTTGGACAATATTTTGATGATGATGTGGAGGAGAGAGAAGATTTGGACAATCTTTGGTTCTCCCTTCTTTTTTTTTTCTTCTCTTCTTGCTTCCACGATTTTCCTTTCCTTTTTTTATTTTTTTTTTCTTCTTCTCTTCTTGCTTCCACGATTTTCCTTGCTTCTAATTTGATGTGGAAATCCCCTCCATGCCCTTAGTGCTTTAAGTGAGTGAAAAGCAGGAAATCTTCAACAAAATTCTCTAAAAA
>NC_056558.1:27892744-27960310 GCF_013358625.1 Macadamia integrifolia
GAAGTGGTCCTTCTAGGTTACCGCATTTAACTTCCTGTAGTCAATGCACACATGCCATCTTGTTTGGACACGGGTAGGGATCAACTCATTATTGGCATTAGGAACTACAGTCACACCAGACTTCTTAAGCACTACGTGAACTGGGCTTACCCATTGGCTGTCAGAAATAGGATAAATTATTCCATGATCCAAGCACTTTAGGATCTCTTTCTTAATGGCTTCCATCATCATTGGGTTAGCTCTTCTTTGGGGTTCCATGGATGGTTTGGAATCCTTCATAAGATGTATATGATGTTGCACAATGGAAGGGCTTATACCCTTGATATCAGCCATGGTCCAACCTAGGGCTTCCTTATTATCTTTTAACACTTTAAGTAACTCCTCTTCCTGGCTAGAAGTCAAATTTGAAGAAATTATTACAGGAAGAGTCTGGTCAGGCCCTAGGAAAGCATATCTCAAATTAGATGGCAACTCCTTAAGATCTAGCTTAGGGGGCTCAACTATGGAAGGTTTGGGAATGGAATTGGAAAGGGGTCCTAAGGGCTCCACAAGTGTGTGAAGACTCAAGACTTCAGAAAAGAAATTTTCACTATCATCATCCAACTCATCCATACACTCTTGGAATTCTGAATCAAAATCAATATCAAAGTTGGTAACTAAGGGCCCGTTTGATAACGCTTCTGCTGTTTCTGTTTCAAGAAACGGCAGAAACAGAAATTGCTGTTTCTGGAAACAGAAACAGGTAAGAAGGGTGTTTGATAATTCTTGTTTTTGGAAATAGAAACGGGTAAGAAGGTGTTTGATAAATTTTATTTCTGGGAACATTTTGGACAGAATATGATGTTTATAAGAAATTTTAATGGGAATAAATCCACTATTGTTACTTTCTCCAGAAACTCATGACCCTTCATTTTAATCATACTTACAACTACCAATTTCCTTATCTCGAACTTACATCATAATGTTACGAAACATTATATGTCAACCAATAATCATTACCCTCTAACTACCACCTTTATTTATGTCTATGTTATTAATGGCCTCTAGGATATCGGTATATATCCTTCGCTTTTCCTCAGACACATCCATTTCGTTTTTCAGTACTCTAGACTTCTCCTCTTTACCTTTGATTGCTCTTTCCAAGTAACCTTTCACAAAATCAGAGGAAGGTGCTGATGGAGAAGACTGAGCTCCAACCATTGAATTGCTTGTTCCATAATCGGAAGACTATGCACTTGTCAAATTGCTGTCTCCATAAATCCATCGAAAAAATTTGCAACCTCGATCAAGGGGCTGCAATTACTCATCAATTTAGTTTTGAAATATATTCAGATAATATAGGTCAAATAGTATGCTGATTAAAAAATAAAATAAAATAATTATACCCCATTGGATTTAGGACAACACCAGAAATGACGATTAAAGTTCATTGTTGTCTTCGCGACGCGTACCTTGCACTGTCCCTCGCCACAATCACATAAGCAAAATTCATCTACCCACATAAAATATTCATTATGCCTTGGGCATTTGAAGAACTTTCTTCCTCTATTAGGTCCATTTTTCGTTGTGTACTTATCGCACAACTGATTACAGTAGTCACACCTTGCCATTGCGGGGTCAGTGGAAGACATCTGTACAGCACAAAGATTACAAGTCATCTCAATGTAAACATTATGAAGCGAACAGAAGTATTTTTACTAACACCCCATACACTCGGTATTTAGGAAAAATGGTGACCTAATTTTTGTGTCTACCTTTTAATACATAATGAATTCATTTACCAAAAGTTCAGGATCGATTTAACGAAATTGTAGACATTCTCCTTGAAATTGCCAGTTGGTTGGCTATATTAAGACGCACTATAGACATTTGTCTTGCAGATAGTCGCTGGGAGACATCAGATGCGGAAGCATGGTACGCAGGAGTATCAGGATTCATTGGGTCATCAATTTGTTGTTCACTTCCAAGCTCAGTGAACAACTGATCTTGAATAGCTTGTTCTTCAATGTAATTGTGGAGCCCACAACAGGCGACCACGATTCTTGACTGATCTTCAATATCGTACGCCTTAATACTTTTTAATATGTGGAATCTATTTTTCAATACACCGAATGTTCTCTCAATAACATTCCGTAGTGACGAATGTCTGTGATTGAACAATTCCTTAGCTGTCCTTGGTCCAGGCCTACCTTCACCATAATCTTGCAAGTGATACCATTGTCCTCGGAATGGCACCAAGTACCCCAGTTGACTGGCGTAGCCTGAGTCAACAATATAATATTTGCCTTCAAATATTATGAAAACATATATGGGATTAGATCTATATTCCCTGTCTACTATATGCGGAAAGACAACACAAAAGTTCATAATACATTTTTACCTGATGGGGGATGAGGAAACCCTAAGTTATCATTGGTTCTTGCTGCATCCAATACCCTTGCATCATGTGCACTACCCTCCCAACCCGTATACACAAATGTGAATCGCATGTCGAATGAACATGCACACATAACATTCTGTGTGATCATACCCTTTCGATTACGATAACGTGTCTCTTCCGACCTATGTACGATGGCACTTATATGGGTGCCATCAATAGCACCAATGCAATCCTATTTTCCATTGAACATAAGTTAGTCCATATAATTGTGTAAATTGCATTGATATTTCATTCGAAACATCGAAATAAATAATCACCATCAGAAGTCTTAGTTACCTTGAAATATGGATAGTACTTTGGATTGTTGGTTATCTCTGGAGGTACCACATCAAAATTTGGTGGCCTGATCGTCTCTAGCGACAAATTTAGCATTGCTTGCAACACCGTGTGGAAGACAACACTAATCGTCTGTCTTGAACGATTGAATCGACGTTGTATTTGTCTATTACTCAAACCTTGACCTACTATCATGAGGAACATCGCTAGCTGCTCATCTACTCGAATGAAACGGCTATCCGCTAGCCAGCCTCTATGTATCATTCGGCCTCGCAGGTTGAGAAATACATGTCTCTCGAGTCTAAACTCTTGGTAACACACGCCAGCATGACCTGCAAGAACCTCAGCTACCCTAACAGGTCCTGTGTAACTACTATCATTCAGAGGTTCTCTCATCCTATACATACTGAGAATGTTTTGGAATTGGTGAACTATAACCATGTCATCATCGTCTGACGATGACCCTGTGATGTCGGTTGGAAATTGATTTGACATCCCTGTATGAATAGACACATTCAATATATAAAGGAATAGAGTCCATAAATGTACCATCTAATAGCATTTTAATCTACTAATAAGTAATTAGTAGTGAAATTAACAGGATCTTATATCCCAAAGCTGATCAATAAACACACAATAAGATAAAAAGCATAATATTTCACAATCATAAACAGTCATCTCCACTACTAGAAATTTGAAGCACATGCAATCAAAATAAAACAAAGCATCCATAAGTCAAACATCAACATCAACTATAGTACGATAAAAGACATAAGTGTGTCAGTCAATATGAGGCATATAAAATCCAAACAAAACATTTCAAAGTTCATTCATGCTCCCTTCAAACCATTCATTTCAGAAACTGTTACTTTCACTCCTTCAGGCCATGTAGCATCCATAACCTCCTATCAGGTCTAACTTCAACAAAAGACATGCGCCACCCAGGGTCACTGTGTATCTTACGCTGCGCTAACACATACAAATTCGTCGGGATATCCTCCAAACTGTCTAGTAGCTTCTGACAGCTGATCATGCTATATGGTCCATCAACAATAGGGTCAGGTGGTCGGGTAACTGCTGAGGTGGTAGAGGTTGATCCATTTTCCATCCTCCATCAGACGAAGGTTCTAAAGTCCTCAGCGGAGTTTGTCAGTGTCCGTATGTGGCTCTTCCTCCTACGATCCGTAGGAGTCCTATCAAGTCGCCGCTTCGGAGGAGCTGACCCCTTGGGTGTCCCAGTACAAGCATCACTGTCATAATTATCAGAGTCATGTAAATCATCATCAATTTCAAGGTTAGTTGACATTAGAGTTACAACTGTTGCCTGTGACAGACCTCTATCCCCACGGGCACTAGAGTCGGAGAAGATCTCTAACAACTCTGGCCACATGGGGAGACCATTTCTTCTATACTTTGCCCAATCCTTGTTTCCCTGTTATTCAAAATATTTTCAATTAATCATCACATTTTTTTCAAAAATTGACAAAAAACTACCCTCAATAAACCAAAGATCATATTCATACCTGAATAGCAGATTCCCATACTGAATCATCAGCTGTGGCAGTCCGAGCATTCGCATCCCATCCAAAACCAGTTGTTTCTAACAAAGCCCTGAAGCTGTTGTACTCCTTGCGTAACTTATTCATCTTGTTACGTAGTTGTACTTTCGCAAAGGGCCTTTTGAATTCGGCTTCAAGCCCTTTTGTAATGTTGTCCCAACCAACCTTTGTGAATGTTGAGTTTGTCTTCAATCCGTTTCGGACATTATCAACTATGAGATTGATGAATGATCTTAGCTCTGCTTCATTCCATATTATAGTAGTACTTTTGGGGGTTGGGGATCTTGGGGATCTCATATCTCTGAACAATCATTAGAGGGAAGGTAACACATTCAAACACAGACAAGAACATGAAAAAAAAAATTCAAAGAAATAGGAATAAAAATATTTAGCAAAAAAAGGTAGGTTACACTCAATGGATTGTGCTTGGATTCTATGATATTTTTCTTCTATACTGGTTGTTACTTCACACAAGTTAATCTAAGAACATTAGATTTTCAAAGTGGAAGAGGAGTCTATGGCAGTTTCTCCTCCACTCTTTATATTCATATTTTTCTTGTATCTCTAACTGGGTTTGATTTGAGGGCGCAGGGCTGCAAAGATAGATTACCTACCTGAGACTAATCTACTGAAGAGGGGCTTCTTTTTTTTTGAAGAAGAAAGAATGGGCCCCCCAACAAAGTTTCGAGATACATAAAAAAAAAAATTCTTCTTTTATTTATATATTTTTTTTTTCTGTAGTAACGATTTTCAAACCTTCTCAACCAAAGTAAAATTCAAATAAGTCATTAAGTATAATTGGATGTGATTCTTTGGCAGGACTTAGGAGAATAGTCTTATGTAAATCTTGGTTCTTCATTCATATAGTATTAATCAAGACCTGCTCACTTAATTACAAACTAATCAAGTGATTCATGTAAACAACCAGATAAGAAAATAAATATCAAGCAGCCTAATGATCTCAAAACCATCCAATCTTGAACCCTTTTATAGAAACACAATGGAAAACAATGCAAAATCCATTGCAGCCACAAACATTAATGGGTTAACCTTAAAGGTTTCAAAAGTCTAATTTTCAAAAGTATAATAAAAGTTATGATTCTTGTCATCTCATGAGCTATAGATAGGAAAAAAGAGAGGAAAGGGGGTGGGGGAAAGGATCCTTTCACTATGAAAACAACCACATTGAGAGAGAGAGAATTGGAAGTAAAGTCTAAAAGGTCACCAACAAGACAAGAAAGGTAGAAGTGACCAATTATATTTCCTCATCTCCCATTATAGGGACCAGGGATTCAAATTTTCTTCTAACAAAGAAGAAAAAAAATGCTAGTTGAAGTTTCTTTACTAATTAAATTAATTTTTATTTATTGGAAACTGATCTATAAAGGACCGATAACTGACCAATAGACCCAAACCCAATAAAAGATTGAAAACTGAAAGACCAAAATCTTATTGGTTTCAATTTTTAATTTCAAGATCGAGTTTCTTACTGATCAGTTTCAATCTCCCCCAAAAGGTGCCAAGGCTCTTAGGGGATAAAAAATCACCCCTTTTACAAATCTTAAGAAACTAAAATATTTTAAGAAGATTTAATAGATAAGACTTTTGTAATTTATGGGTTACCCTTAATTAAAAGATCAAATGTTATAAGTTTAAGGGATAAGTTTTCCTTCACTTGAGGTGATGTTCATCACTCCATCATTCTAGGGATCGATTTTATCAGTATTTTAGATACTTCCCAAAATATCCCCTTCAACATCCCATGAATCTCAGGCCCGTTGCTGATGCAGGGGCATGTTGCCTTTTAGGGAAACCCTCTCTCTTTCTTAATATAGTCTTTGTGTTGACAATCTTGATTATGTTTTCACTTTGGAGTCACCAATGTCCAAAGTGCCATGACATTGAAATAAATTAAGATCCCAACAGTTTTTGAGTAACTCTGCTTATTCATACTTTGGCTAAACTATCAATCCTACATTCTACTGCAACGCAATAATCCTATATAGCGATACTTTTATAACCCCACATTAGGTTGACAAGAAGATCCATCCAACATTTGTTTCCCATGTTAATCAACCATGCCGATTTTGAAAGCAAGGAGTAGGACACCATGGGTTGGTCTAGGAGATGCAGTTTGGGTTCAGATTGCAGTTGGAAATGGTTTCAACTTCACTCTCTATTCCACTTCTCTGAAATCTGTTATGGGTTTTAGTCAACAACAGCTCACCATACTTGGAGCTGCTAAAGGAACCTGTTCGCTCAGATGATGAAGGGCTCCTCAAATTCCCTATGCCCCAATTGATCAAAGGTATTATCAAACACTTGATGAACCCCAAAATCGGGAACAACTGTTCGACTGTGAAATCCATATAGGAACCCATAGATGAAATTCCATACCAATCTAAATCAAGAATTAGAAAAAAAGGGAAAAAAACCATAAATCGAACAAAAGCAGTGGCAGATAATATAAATCCAAAATGGGAAATATTCACTTATCGAGCTCGCCTGCTATCTCTATCTGGGTTTGGATTCTTAGCCGAACTTCGAACAGAATCAGAGGAACTGATTACGCTTCAGATTTGAGGGGAAAAGAGATGGCTTTTATCTTTGGAGGTGAGAATATCTTCAGAAACCAGAAACGAATCTCTGCACGAATCGTACGAATCTCCTCACCGTATGGGTTCACGAGATGAGCAGTTGATGGAAAACTAGGGTTCACGAGATGAAGATGGAGAAGGAATCGTACGGCTCCAGAGATAGGGGAGGTTCAATCTCTGCCGTAGCTTGCGTTCTTAGAAGGGAATCTTGACTTCTTCTCCTTTCACTGTGAAGAGGGTGACCGCAGGAGGGGTAGAGAAGTCCAGTGATGTCGGTTACGCGGGAGGAGCAGAGCCTGAACTCAATATCAGCTGCAGCTCGTCTTCAATTCTTGTACAGGGAGGCTAAACTCGCGATTGTCGAATGGTTGGAGCTCCCCGTCGTCGATTACGCAGGAGGAGATCGTTGCTTCCTCGTCGTCGGTTACGCAGGGGGAGAAGAGATCTCGGTGAACTGGGGAACCGTCGTCTTCAACGGTTGTACAGGGATATTCTCTGTCGATCTTCGAATGAAGGTCCCAATATGTACTTTGGATTTTTAAAAGGGTCGGGGTATTGAACCATTGTTCCGCTTTTTTGTTTCGAGAAACAAACGAAACAAGTAAAACTTGTTTCGTCATTCATGTTTCTTGAAGCATAAATTGTTTTAAATTTCAATTTATGCTTCAAGAAACAAGTAGAACACAACACGTTTACCAAACGGTATTTATGCCGTTTCTGTGTTTCTGAGAACAGAAAAACACAGAAACACGTTTCTGGTTACGTTATCAAACGGGCCCTAAATCATTAGAAAAATCCAGAAAATCCTCAAGCATATTGATCTCTTCTTCCATATGTGGTTGCTTGCCAATCCTAAACATGTTAAACTCAACAGTTTGGTTACCAAAAGATAATCTTAGGATTAATGCATTACTGGTAGCCAAGAATGGTCTTCCTAGAATTATTGGGATCTCATCCTTGGTTGAGAAGGGCTTAGTATCTAACATAATAAAATCAACAGGGAAAATAAATTCCCCCACTTTTAGTAAGACATCCTCAACCACCCCTTTAGGAATCTTAACAGACCTATCTGCCAACTGAAGAGTAGTTCCAGTGGCTTTCAATTCTCCTAATCCTAGTTGCTTGTACACATGGTAAGGTAAAAGATTCACACTTGCGCCAAGGTCAAGTAAGGCATGCTCAATATAGGTGTTGCCTATGACACAAGATATGGTAGGGCTCCCTGGATCCTTATACTTGGCTGCTATGGGCTGAGTAATTATGGAACTAATGTTACCTGCCAAGAACGCCTTTTTGGGCACACTAGTGATACGTTTGTGAGTACACAAATCTTTCAGTACCTTTGCATAGGCGGGGATCTGGGATATGGCATCCAAAAGAGAGATGTTCACTTCTACCCTTTTGAAGACTTCTAAAATTTTATCCATGGAAGTAGTCTTCTTTTTGTGTACCAAGCAATTAGGAAATGGGATAGGATGAACATAAGAACTGTTAGGGATTTGCCCCTGTTCAGAAGAATCATTTTTGGTTTCCTCACCCAAATCATCTTTAGTTTCATAAAAATCTTTAGGTTCATTAGACGAACCTGGAACAAGAGACACACTTGTGTCCTCAATTGAAGAAGAGTTAATAGGAGTAATAGATGGGGAAGATTTAGGAACGCTCTGTAGGTACTCTCTACCACTCCTAAGGGCATAAACAACATTGCATTGGTTAGAGGGCCCTTGTTGAGTCTGACCTTGTACTATATTCAATGGTGCATTAGTTGGTCCTTGTGAACTAACAGGTTGATGATGCCTAGGATTAGGCTCTGGTTGACTGGGTAAAGTTCCCTTCTCCCTCTCACGCATAATTGAGACAATTTGGGTAAGTTCTCTCGTAAGATTTTGATGGCTTGTCATGAGGAGGGCCATATTTTTTTTCAAGTCACTAATTCTACTTGCCTCTCCAGTGTTAGTAAACCCAGGGGGTTGCTGATTAGATGATAGGAGAGGGGCCCTAGGAAAACTTGCCTGAGGTCCTACATTTGACTTAGGAAAAGTATTTTGGGAAAAAGATTGTTGTGCAAAAGGAGGCCTTTGGGGTCTAGGTTGCCCTTGATTATAGAAATTGGAAGGTCCTGCTTGGTTGCCCTGATTCCAAGAGAAATTTGGGTGATTTCTCCATCCTGGATTGTAGGTGTTACTATATGGATTATTCTGGTATAAGGCATTAACACTATCATTAGAAGTGCCCCCAGAGGTGTTGGGGCATTCTTCTATGACATGTCCAGGGGACTGGCACCAAGCACAAATCTTAACCAAATTGACTGATGATGGCTCTCTAGGAACAAAAGCCTCAATCCTCTTGATTAGGCTATCCAAATGGGCTTCCTTGGCTACTATCCCATCCACAAAATATCCTTTTTCTCCTATAGTTCTTTCACTCTCTTGGGTTGATTCCCACTCACGGGTTTTGTCAGCTAAGTCAAGTAAGAATTCTCATGCCTTTCCTTCATCTGTAAAGGATGTGAATCCCTCAGGGCACATAGACTCTATCATTTGTTTAGTTGGGTAATCAATGCCCTCATAAATTATTTGACATAAATGCCATAGGTCTAGGCCATGGTGAGGGCATTCTTGGAGTAGATCCTTGAATCTCTCCATAAGTTTGGAAAATGACTCATTAGGCTTTTGCCTAAATTGAAGGATATCACTTCTAAGCTTATTGGTCTTGTGAGTTGGGAAAAACTTCTTAAGGAAGACAACTGTGAACTGTTCTCATGAGGTTATGGAATTTGTGGGTAACCCATACAACCACTTCTTAGCTTGGTCTTTCAATGCAAAAGTGATAAACCTAAGCTTAACAGCATCATCAGAAAGCTGTTGGATCTTAATTAGAACACATACCTCTTCAAATTCCCTTAGAAATAGGTATGCATCCTCAGAGGTCAACCCATGGAANGGAGTAGATCCTTGAATCTCTCCATAAGTTTGGAAAATGACTCACTAGGCTTTTGCCTAAACTGAAGGATATCACTTCTAAGCTTATTGGTCTTGTGAGTTGGGAAAAACTTCTTAAGGAAGACAACTGTGAACTGTTCCCATGAGGTTATGGAATTTGTGGGTAACCCATACAACCATTTCTTAGCTTGGTCTTTCGATGCAAAAGTGATAAACCTAAGCTTAACAGCATCATCAGAAAGCTGTTGGATCTTAATTAGAACACATACCTCTTCAAATTCCCTTAGAAATAGGTATGCATCCTCAGAGGTCAACCCATGGAAGTGGGGCAACATAGTGATGTATTGAGACTTGAGTTCAAAATTATTGCCCTGGGCTTGTGGTAGAACTATGCAGGAAGGTTGGGCTATTCTAGCAGGGTAGAACCTATCTTTTAGAGATTTAGGTGAAGGGTTTTGCTGTTGGTCTCCCATATTGAAGGGTTTTAAAGAGAGCAAACGTATAGGGTCACTACTTGTTGGATCTCTTCTTTCTAACAGATTCTTAGTATTATGTACCCACTTAACACTCATGCAACAGAAAACTACCCACAACTAAAGTAAGGCAAGCACAAAAGAATGGATAGCAAAAAAAATTTTTTTTTTATGATTTTTTTGATTTTTTTTTGATTATTTATTATTATTTTTTTTTTGCTTTTTGGGAGCTTACCGACAGGGATCCGGGGTTGCTCAGGTCAATTCCTGAGGTACTGCTACAGGGTGAAACCTGTCTTTATCATACTGTGAGGCATGGTGACCTCCACTGATACAACTATTATTGCAAGTTGTTCTTCTCAGGAATTCAATAAAAGAAAAGGAAAAATATAAAAAAAAGCAAACAAAGCACTCTGATTTACCAAAAGAAAGTGAAAAATAACATGGAACTGTCTCACCGGCAACGGCGCCAAAAACTTGTTTGAGATTTAAAATGTAACCGCAAGCGTACGGATCAGTGTAGCTACGGGTCGAACACAGGGAGAGCAGCCACTTTATTTTTTATTTTTTTTAATAATGCGAAAGTGAACTGATTAATGGTTGTGATCTAATTCTAATTACCGTCCTAAAAATAACGTCCTAACCATTCGTCATCTAAGAATTTAAAGACACAAGCCACGCAATTAAAATTAAATAAATAAATAACTGAAAATAAACAACCCATGCAATTAAAAAAAAAAATAATAAAGGAAAAAAATGCTGAAATAAAAATAAAGTAAAAGAAAGGGGGTAAAGCTAGAGAGAGACTCACAAGTAGGTTTCTCTACTTAGCCCGAGGGATGCATCATAATATGAGCTTCCCTACTTGACTAGAGAGTCACTCTTACAAGGGTTACTCTACTTGACTTTAGAGAAAGGGAGACAATTAAAATAAAGGCAATAAATTGATGGTTCTATGGCTAGGAGGGGCAAAGCCAACACATACACTAGCCATGAACCTTGGGGGAGAGAGATAGCAATAATGTAACGACTGAAAATAAAAATCCTAACTTAAGAAAGAAAAGGTAGTCAGAAGAGGGAATGAGAGGGGGGAGAGAAGACTACTGAAGGAGCCTACTTACTTGAATCAATGCTTGAACTTGAAAAACAATTGCTCCACGGCTCGTGATCTTGTCACCTAGATCTAAGCCTAGAACTATAACTTAAAAAATTACAATTTAATTGCATAAATCATAAACAAAAATGGCTGAATAAAAATAAAAGAGTGCTTGCATTAATTGAAATAAAAAAAAAAACTATTACTAAAGTGATTAAAGCAAAAATAGAGAAGAACTAGAACTAAAGAGAGAGCAAGAGAAAGAGAGAGCAACTAAAAAAACTAGAAGAAGAATGAATTGTCTCCCCTCCTCTTACATGAGTTGTATTTATAGGGAATGGGGAGGTAGGGTAACAAATTTCTCTTTCCTAAAAGAGAGAAACCCACAATTGATTGTGAGATCTTTTGAGACCAAAAGTGCTAAGGTGGAGGAGAGAGAAGAGAGAAATAAATTTCCTATAATTTTTTTCTTATTTTCTTTCCTTTCTTTTTCTAATTTATTTTTCTTCTTTTTCTCTCTCCTAGGGACGATTTTCTTCCTTCTTGCTTTATGTGATTTGGACAATCTTTTGGTGGATGATGATGTGGAGGAGAGAGAAGATTTGGACAATCTTTGTTTCTCCCCTTTTTTCTCTTTCCTTTTTTTTTTCTTCTCTTCTTGCTTCCACGATTTTCCTTGCTTCTAATTTGATGTGGAAATCCCCTCCATGCCCTTAGTGCTTTAAGTGAGTGAAAAGCAGGAAATCTTCAACAAAATCTTCTAAAAAAAACAACCCTAAGATTCGAACTTGAGACCTCTTGGTGAGCAAGAGAATTTTGTACACCATAGCTCACCAACTACGCTAGGTAGTTGTTGTTACCAAAAACAAATCTTTAATCACTTAATGATGTGGTCCATCGATCCTTGTTGGCATTTGGAGTATTCCTTGTACCTCTGGGACAATTGCAAACAGGCTGGTTCTGCATCTCGGTTCAGTTCTGATCCATTATTCTTTTTCTGACCCGAAAAGAATAATCATTTGTACGGGTGACCAAACGAATGTGTACTTTTAATTGAACACGTCCATCTTGCTCAAAATTTCATCCTCTTCGCAACCATGAAAAGAAATAGGATCTCTTTACGTGTAAAATTAAAGATATAGTGCCCGATAATCCTTAAGGCCTTGAAAATACAAAACTTGCAAAAAGAGAATAAAACCCAAGGTAGCTCCATTCTAAATATGTAAAATGCATGTTTTACTACCCTAGATTTCACACATAAATGTGCTCATCAGCACTCGATTAAAGCTTCGGCAAGGGAAGGATAATTTTGGATTTGGATTTGGACAGGGCTTCTACCAGGGAAGGGTATTTTTTGGCTACAGATGAGGTGGCACTCCGACAGAGCTTCCACTAAGGATAGGATATGGGAGGGCTAGGCTGAGGTGGCACTCCGGCAGAGCTTCTGCTGGGGATAGCTATTTCTAGAAAGATTCTAAGAGCACTCAGACAAAACTTCGGCTGAGAATGGCTATTTCTGGAAAAAAATGGATTGAGCTAAAATTGGATTGAAGATCCTTAAAGTCCCAAAGAACACTTTGAGGATCTGAGCAGAACTCCAGATCTTGACAAAGATCTCTTCATAGACCCAAAAAACCTCAAAGGGGGAGGGATTTCTACTTTCGGTAAAGATCAAGAACACTCAAAAACATGCTATTTTTGGAAAAAATGGATTGAACTACAAACTTGGATTGAAGATCTTTAAGATCCTAAAGAACACTTAAAAGATCGGAACAAAATTTTGGATCTCGACGAAGATCGCTCCGACCACCCAAAGAAACTCAAAGGGGGAGGAGAGGAGGAGAGAGGGGTTGTGATGTGTCTAAATCCAAAGGAGGGGGTATTTATAGTATTTTCGGGCCCAAGGGGAGGAGAGAGAATTCTTTTAACCACTGGACAAAAGGGGGTTTTGGACTAAAGTGGGTGAAGAGGTCTTTTTAACCAATGGACAAAAGGGAGTTTTTGGACTAAAGTGGGTGAAAAGGGTTTATTAACCAATGGATAAAAGGGGGGTTTTGGACTAACGGGAGGAGAGAGAAATTTTAGTCAATGGGTAAAAAGTGGGCTTTTGGACTTATAGGACGTTACGGTGTAGGGTATGCCAGTGGAGTAGTGCATACGTGAAAATGGGTGAAGAGGAAATTTTCTTCACCCGTCAGGCCAGTGGAACTCAAATCCTGGCTACCGATGGTGGCACACAAGGTTGGGTTGAAGTGCACAGGGTATGGCCAACATAGCTGCACAGGAGGGTAGGCAATGTGCAAGGGTGTGCGGCACATGGCACGTGAGGCAGGCAGCATGAGTGGGCAAATTACACGGGCTAGCCTGCAGCCGTGTATGGGTTGGGTAGTAGTAGGCACGGGCTACAAAAAGCAGTAGCCAGCAAACATACGGTCTGCAGTAGGTGGGTGCGCGTGCAGGGTTATGTGGGGGCTTATGCAAGATGTGTGGGCTGACCTGCTGGCCAGTAAGTGTAGCATTCGTGCGGGTTAGCCTGCTAGCTAGCGTGTGTAGTATATGTGCGGGTAGGCCTGCGAGCGGCACATGCCCAAATTATGGAATATTTTGGAGACGATTGCGGGAGATTCGACGGTTTGATTTTGACTTGCCATATATCGTCGGAATAGTATTTCCAAGTACTATCCATCCGTATGGTCACATTAACTAGAATCCTTCATATATAAAAAGTCAAATTAGGACCCTCTTCTCTCCCGTGTGGGGGTTTCTAGGGTTTTCATGTAGGGGATGAATTTGGGGTATTTGGGTTGGTAGGGAATATTTTTAGGTTTCCAGCAGGCTTGCCAGTGTGCGCAGCATATGTACAAAAAAACGTAATATTTTAGGGACCATTGTGGGAGATTTGACGGTCTGATTTTGACGTACCATATATCATCAAAATCGTATTTCCAATTACTATCCATCCGTACGGTCATATTGACTGAATTTCTTCATATATAAAAAGTCAAATTTGGACCCACTTCTCTCCAGCACAGGGGTTTCCAAGGTTTTCAGATAGGTGGGGAATGTTTCCAAGTTTTCTGGGTCAATTATCATCTCTATTGATCAAAAGTCAAAAGTCGCATACAAGACCCGCATTTCATTATAACCAGAGGAGGGGTGACAAAATTGGGTGTCTACAGGGTTCGAGTTTGAACAGAGCTCATTGGACTACAGGTGGGTCATACAGGTGGGTAGGAGGACCCCACCTGTGCAAGCTACCCAGGCAAACAGCACTCAGACACACACCAGTGGGTCTGGGTACTCACCGATCTAACCCATCGATAGAACCTCAGGTCTCATCCAAGACCGGTGGGTGCTACCAATGGCTATAGGTACCCTTCGGTCCCACCCGTCGGTAGGTGTAGACATCCAATTTTGTTACCCTCCTCCAGCTATGATGACTTATGGATCATGGACACGACCTCTCGCTTCCAATCGATAGAGATGATAGTTGACTGAGGTAAACCAACCTAAAAACATTCCATACTCACCCCAAAATCCAAAAAAGACCCATGCGAGAGAAAAGAAGGGTCCAATTAAAACTTTTCATATACAAAGGAATTCAGTCCAAAGCGACCGTACAGATGCATAGTACTCAAAATCACAATTCCAATGATATATGGTATGTCAAACTCAGACCATCAGATCTCCAACAATCATTCCCAAAAGTTATACCTTGAGGATATATGGTACGTCAAACTCAGACCATCAGATCTCTAGCAATCATTCCCAAAAGTTACACCTTGAGAGCCCAAACCCCGCCTATGTAAGTCCCCACACCTTTCTATGAGTGCCCAAACCCCACCCACGCAAGCCCCCACATCTTGCCTTGAGCACCTAAACCACACCCATGCAAGCACCCACACCTTGCCATGACACCCAAACTCCGCCCACATATGCACCAACCTCGCCCAACATTGCGTGTCCTCGCACACACCATTCCTCTTTGCAAGCCCCGTGAGCCTTGTCACCCCCGTCAGAGCCCCAGTGCCCCCTATCAGAGCCCCGTGTACACTGGACCAGAACCCCTGAGGCCCCGGCACCCCCACCAAAGCCCTGATGCCCTCACTGGACCCCCAGTGCCCCCGCTTGAGCCCGACGCCCCAGTCGGAGCCCCATTGCCCCCTCCCCAAGGCCTTGGCACCCCTACATGAGGCTCAATGCCCCTATCGATCATCAGAATTCTCATTCTAATGTCCGAATTTGGGAGGGGATTCCTTCTTCACCCGCTTGTGTACTCCGCATTGCCTCACTAACGTACCCTACATAGCGACCTCCCATTGGCCAAAAAAGAATCTTTTTATCTCATTGGCCTAAGAAAATATATCTACACCTCATTGGCCAAAGAAATTCACCCTTCACCTCATTGGTCCAAAAACTCACTTTGTGGCCTCAATGGTTTAGAAAATTCACTTTTTATCCCCATTGGCCAAGGAAATTCCCTTTTTCTCCCCATTGGCCCAAAAAATCTATAAATACCCCCTCCCTTTGGTTTTTGACACTCATGCCTCTTAGTAAGCACCCCTTGGAGAGAAGCTCTGCCCTCTCTCCTCTGCTCCCCCATGAGGTTCTTCAAGTCTTTGGAGAGATCTTCATAAGATTCGAAGTGCTCTTCGAGCCTTCGAAGTTCTTCAATCATCTAAATTTTTTGAATGAGCATTTTGGGTAGGAGAAATATTGCCTTCGTCCACCCTTTTGAGGTTCTTCAAGTCCTCAAAGCGATCTTCATAGTTTCGAAGTGTTCTTCAAATCTTTAAAGTGTTCTTCGAATCTTCGAAATGTTCTTTGGGCCTTCGAAGTTCCTCAATCATTTGAGTTTCATCAAGCCCTCCCATAGCCTATTCCTAACAGAAGCTCTACCGGAGTACCATCTTAGCCTAGCCCTCCCATAGCCTATTCTTAGCGGAAGCTCTGCCGGAGTGCCACCTCAGCCTAGCCCTCCCATAGCCTATTCCTAGTGAAAGCTCTGCCGGTGTGCCATCTTAGCCTAGCCCTCCCATAGCCTATTCCTAGCGGAAGCTCTGTCTGAGTGCCACCTTAGCCTAGCCCTCCCATAGCCTATCCGCAATGGAAGCTCTACCGGAGTGCCACCTTAGCCAAAATCCAGAAATAGCGCATCCCTAGCGGAAGCTCTACCAAATTGACATGTCAACCTAAGCCCAGAAGTAGCCTTCCCTAGCTGAAGCTCTGCCAAAATTCAAATCCTAAAGTAATTATTCCTAGTCGGAACTCTATCCAAATATTACCACAACCTGCATATCTCAAAAAAGGAAGTTGGAGGTCAAGACCATCTTCCCCTGAGCCGTGAGAATCCACAAGTAAGTTCGTGCCAACATTAATCAGGGGGTCCATCCCTCTTGACCCAAAATAGGGGCCAAGCTCAAGCATAATTTCTCAACCGAATTAGTATAATGTAGACTTTATATTGACCTTGTTTTAGTGTACATAATTATTTAAATTCAGTCAATGTATATATGTGTGATAACTTAGCCATACATGCGTAGTAGGAATAATTATGGAAAATGTTTGTTCTTAAGCATCCAGTAGGAAGACTGATTGAACAGGGTAGATTGGGTGCCTAACTTCTTCCTAACTCTACAACCTGACACTTACCCTAAATCTCTAGACCATACCAACTTTCGGGCCCTTTTCTTAGGAATTGGGCCCACCCTTGGGTCCTAAGCCCATAATCCTAGGTGGCGACTCCAAACCCCTTTTGCATGATCCCAATCCCCCATATTGGACCATCATCAATTCCTCATCTCAACGATGACCTTTACACTCCTGTGAAATAGGCCTCCACGTATCTCTAAATGGTGGTATGGTGGTACAGGGCCCACAGGTAAGCACACATGACACACCCCTCCCTTAGAAAGAGAAAGAGAGGAGAGAGGACAGAATACCAAAACCTTTCCCCCCCCCCATAAAGGGGGAAGAAGGGGGAATCTATGGCCACAACCCTCACAGTGGTGACTCTAGTGGGGACACATATCAAGCTTCTGACACTAGATGCTACCATTAAATACAAGTACATTTTTCACCACATCTGTTTGAAAACATGTTTGGCTAACCCCATGTTTATAATTATATTTGCTAACCACATCATGCATCGTGCTCGAAGTGAAATCATTTGGCGAGGGACTCCCTATCATGCCTGCAGCCTCGGGGAGGTCAGTACATATCATACAAAGTACTCTGAGAGAAAATGGTAGCCGCTTCCTGTACAAGGGTGTCGGGTATTGTTAAATGGTGAGGATGTTCGTAATTGTGCCAGCACCCTCGGGGAGGTTTGTGCACTTTATGATATTCTGAGATCGAATAATGATATTCTTGCATTACACTTTTGCACACAATTACTCAAGGTTCCACCACCCCTAGGCCAGTTGCTTAACCTCATGAGTAGTCATGAGTAATGGGCAGGGAAGTTATCCCCATAATCTCATACCTCCGGGTATATCAAAGGGATCATGTACCTTGCGTATATAGATCCTATCAGGGAAGCCTTGACGGTCCTATTGCATCTATTACATACTCTCTTCATGTAGGAAATAGATGGAGAACGCTAGGAACACCACAAGCTAATTTGTAGAATTTTTCTGAGGTCTTGAAAAGAATCTTCCTATAATGCATTCTAGTCATACGGAAATGCTCTCCCAAGTGGGTTTTGGATAAAAGGTATGTTTTTGGGTTACCCGGAGGTAACTCTATCACCGGTCTAGTTCTATGTGAATGGGGCGTGACAGTAGGGCTGGGTCATATCCATCCTCTCTTCTTCTTATTTCTTGCTCTTATTTTTTTTTACTAAAAGCTGTTACATCAGCTAGTATCGTTGGGTTTGCTTTGTTGTGGATTTGTTCTTAGTCCAGATCTATCTGCTGCCCACATCAAATTTTATTAATTTTATTTACCTTATAAGTTACACTATAGAACTCTTGATAATAGATGATAGACGCTTGTCATGCATGAGGCAATCAAGAGTATTTTATTCATCATAACCCACTCCATCGAAGATTCAATTAAAATTATTTGAACAAGTTTCTGCCAAATGCTATTGTATCAATGTTTTTTTCATTATATATATCACCTCAAGGCAGATATGATTTTGGATTTCATGAAATATATTTTCAAATAGCGTGATTCTTCGGTTAGATGATCCACTTTCTACGTATATGCTGGAATAATCTAAAGAAATTGAAGTTTTCACTTATAGTAACCTATCTTTTGCCCCTATAAGATCGGAAGGTCAATCTTGTTGGAACTGGAATTGAATGTTAGGGCGGTTCCTCTTAGAAACTATTTTTATATTAAATCCTCTCTGTCACACCCCGTTCACACAGAACCGGACCGGTGACAGGGTTAACTCCGGTTAACCCAAACCTGCCAGAATCATCTGATACAGTATCCAACCACAGCATACACACAACTAAGAAAATGTTCAACAGTTCAGCGGAAGACTTAATTTACCTGTAAATATCCCCATTATACTTGATACCCAAATTGTAGTATATAGTTAAATACATGTGGGCCCGTAGGCATGATATTTACACAAAAAGAATACAATTTACATATCAAGTACACAAAAGGGATTGTCAAAAGAAAAATCAAAGAGTAAAGCTCAGCTCAGTGTCAAAACTGCGGTCCCGCAGCACAACCCTCGCACGAGTAATCCGTGTTGTGCTCTAACTCCTCGGGGCCTTGACCCGCTGTAGATGGAGGTCGGGGCAGCCTTGGGCCTGTAGGCATAGTACTAGTGTTCAGGTAGAAAGATGTAGAGCCCGAACCACCAATTGGTCAAGGAGGGTAGCCAGATGGCCTATAGGGCTGTCTATATGTAGGCCTAGAACTATAAGACCCACGGTACGCCTTGGAGGAGTTGCCCATGTCCAGAAATGGATTTGACCTCTTCCACAACCCTGGTGTGAGGGACTGTTCTCCCTTCTGCTTATCTTCCATGGTCTTGGCCTTTTGCACAATCTGGCCATAGTCTGTCAAATCTAAGACCTCAAGTACAGACCCAATGGACACCTTTAGAAATCTTGTAGCCTTTTCTTCAGTTGTCCGCATATGCCTAGGAGCAAAATGGAACAAGCTCTCAAACTGCTACTGATACTCAAGGATAGACTTACTCCCTTGAGTTAAGGCCATAAATTCTGTCTCCTTACGGTCCCTGAAGCTACGTGGGTAATGATTAACCAAGAATAATTCCTTGAACTATTCTCAGGTGGGTTCTAGATGTGCAACCAACAATATGGGATTGGAGGCTTGCCACCAAGAGTTGGCCTCCTTCTTGAGTTGTACCCCCGCACAAATAAGTTTCTGTGCTTCAGTGCACTTAATCACCTCAAATATCTTCTCCAGCTCTTGGATCCACTGGTCCGGCTCCAGAGGATCACTCCCCACCTTAGAGAATACAGATGGCAAGTTCCTCTTGAATGACTCCACTACCTTTGACGTATTATTCGTCGACGGGTAATTGGGAGCATAAGCTAGATAGTAAGGGTATGGAGGGGGCACCACATACGGAGGAACGCTGAATGGTGGAATTGGAGGTGTACCTCCCACTTGTGGCCCCATACCGGACCCTACAGGCGGGTCTTGTGGAGTAAGTATCCGGGGAGGTTGACCTATTTATGAAAGGTCTAGCTGTTACTGTATAGCAGCCATAAATGCTTGCTGCTGCTGAAGTATCTGTTGTTGGAAAGCCTGCTGTGACTACTGGATTATGGTAGCAACATCCCCCGGAGTAATGACCGGTGGAGGGTCTGAAAGTGTAGTCATAGGTGGGTCCCCTTGTGCCACACCCTGACCAAAGGTCTCTAGAGGTTATGGAAGAGGGGTTTGCCCCACAAAGCGGGAGCTCCTGGGATTCGATGGTCGACCGAACGGATGAGGACCATGAGAGGTACCTCGTGCATTGCTACCGGATCTAGTACGTACCATCGTATCCTTGCACCTGGAACATACCATACACAACATTGGTTAAGCACCTTAGAATTTATATCAACACATAATCATATGCCAACGCACAGGGTATTATAGTGTATGAAGGTTTTGCAACTAGCCATAGATTAATCCCGAAAATATGGTGCTAGTGCTTCAACAAGTCGGATGATGGTCCCACTCGACCATAAGGTGCTATCCACACACCCCTTTTTTTTTTATAGGTATATTATTATAATAATAATAAGAATAACAATAATAATAATATAATAACACCCCCACTTTTTCCCCCTTTTTTTTTCAAGTTTTCTCTCAACCGACGGGCTGCCACCGGAGGGTAGGTTGGCCCGTCGGTCGGCCCACCGGTCCGACCCGAGCAGAAATACGAATAGGGCTTTTAAGCCCCTGTTCCTCTTTTTCTCCCATTTCTTCCTCCCTCTCTCTCTCTCTCAGGCGATTTTTTTGAGAGCTCCTTGACGCTTCCACTCGCGATCTCACTCAACGATCCGACGGGTTTTGGAAAGATTCAACTCCTCTACTTCCAAGTGAGTCTCTTCCCCATTTTTTCTTCTTAAAACGTATACTTTGGAGGTAGAAACCATGCGTAGTCCTCAATCTTGAAATTTTTCCGTGTTTCTTTCCATAGAACAGTGTTTCCATGAAAATGTGATGTTTGCTTTGTGATTTATCTCTAGTTTTAGGATTTACTTCTCAATTTTTTACAGAAAACCCAACCGTGCCCTAATTTTCTCTAATTTGGGGCTTTCTTCAATCTCTGCTCTTTTCTCCCCAACTAACAACTCAAATGCAATTCCTTATGTTTGATTTGTACTTGAAATGTTGTAGAGATCATGGAAAGTCATGTATGCTTGAAATCCCATTTCTTCCCATGAAAATCCACCTCTTTGTGTTGGGTTTCTTTGATTCTCTTTCCATCCCTTCATACTTGTGGATTCCTTTCACCTCAATATCATAATAGTAGATGTTTTTGCATATTTTAGATTGTAGAATGATGGTATTTCATCCATGAACATGTAAGACCTTGCTTTACTCTATTGTGAGACTTTTCATTTTTCTTAGGTTGACCTTGCACATTGAGAATTGGGGTTTTTCTATCATTCCTCACTTTCCATGCTTAATATGCCTTCTGTCACATTTCTGTTTTGTCACTTACTATGCATTCCATCCATAGACTTTCTATCATTCCTCGCGTGTCACATTTTTGATTTGCAAGACTTGGGTTTTGGGGCTTCCTCTTATTGCTCACCCATTCTTTCTCCTCTTTTCTTGCTAGGATGTCATCTCGCAAAGACAAAGAGCCCGCATCATCTGGCACTCGGCGTAAGACCATCGCTTCCAAACGGAAGAGTGCGGGGACTAGTTCCCCAGCCCCTCGCACAAGGCGACCCGGACCTGCCCCTATTGATCCTTCAGAGGCAGCAACCAACTGGCAGGCCTTCCTGAAGAGGTCTGTGATGATGGAGAAGACTATGGTAGTTGACGACTTCCACAAGGTTCAACTTCAGGAGAGGTTCACCGCACTAGGTTGGCAGTCTATCCTCCATATAGACCGTCCGTGCTATGAGCAACTTGTTCATAGATTCTACTGCAACTTGGAAGTCTCCTACTAGTATGGGGAGTATGCGATAACCAGCATGGTGAAGGGGGTGGACATTCAGTTGACTGTGGACACCTTAGCTAGCATTTTGGGTATTTCTTCAGCTAGGCACCATTTCTACAGTCCTCCCAAGAGTAAGCCTATGGGCCCGTTCTTGAGTTCGGAGACACCTGACCACATCTATGAGACCATCTATAGCAGCAGGGAGCATCCGGATTCTGAGACATCATTTTACCCAGAGGTTCATGTGTTTGCCCATTTGGTCCAGTTTAACTTGCTCCCCAGAGGAGGTCACCGGAACCAGGTGGGCTTCATGGCAGCCTTCTTAGCGTTCTGCATTTATAGGGCCTTAGAGGGAGGTGCCGAGCACTTGTGCTTACCTTACATCATCCTCAAGACGATGGAGCACCATACCTCACACCCCGAGGACGAAGGATTTCCATATGGTAGGATCCTCACTAGGATCTTTGAGTTTTTTAGGGTGGACCTAAGTGGTGAGGAGGGGAAGACTCCAGCCGATAAGTTTGACCTAGGAAACCTACTGAGGATGGGTCTCCACACACTCATGGATGTACCTCAGAGAGCAGGGGCTCAGGGAGGCAGGGACAGGGGGAATGCCCATAGGGAGGATGTTCCCATGGAGGAGGAGTCTAGTGAGGAGAATGAGGACTATGTTCCTCAGGGTGAGGAGGAGCCTCTTGACTCGAGATGTACTAATCCTGACTTCATGAGAACTGCAGGCCCACAGCACAGAGCCCCACCACATGAGAGTGGTACCTTTGATTTTGAGGGCATGATGACTACCATGAGGGCCTTGAAGGAAGGGCAAGATCAGCTGCTAAGGAGACTGGATGAGAGTGCTTCTAGGGAGGAAAACATCCTGGAGAGGCAGGCTACTTTAGAGAATTCCTTCCTCAGATTAGGCCAGGACTTGGATACAACGGCCAATGCCATTTTAACAGATTTTACCTGACTTCGAAGGGATGTACAACTGGTGAACTCGAGGTTTGACTTCGAAGGGATGTACAGCTGGTGAAAGATCAATTAATTAATCTTTCATTTTCTCTCATGCATGCCATGAATGCAATAACTAACTACAACCATTATTATTCCTTTCTTTCTTTGGCTTTTAACTCTTTAAAGTTTTTACATTAACCCAATCCCATTTCCTATTATAGATTCTATGGGGTCTAAATGGTATGCTGTGAGTGAATAGAGCATCAGGCTCTGATACCACCGTTGTCACACTCCGTTCACACAGAACCGGACCGGTGATAAGGTTAACTCCGGTTAACCCAAACCTGTCAGGATCATCTGATACAGTATCCAACCACAACATACACACAACTAAGAAAATGTTCAACAGTTTAGTGGAAGACTTAATTTACCTGTAAATATCCCCATTATATTTGATACCCAAATTGTAGTACATAGTTAAATATATGTGGGCCCGTAGGCATGATATTTACACAAAAAGAATACAATTTACATATCAAGTACACAAAAGGGATCATCAAAAGAAAAATCAAAGAGTAAAGCTCAGCTCAGTGTCAAAACTACGGTCCCGTAGCACAGCCCTCACACGAGCAATCCGTGCCGTACTCTAATTCCTCGGGGACCCACCAATCCTCTTCAGGGAATTCAATTGTGGGGCTCGGCCCTTGCTCTTCAGATTGATGACCTGCAAAATCCTCTAAAAGGGATGCACACGTGGGATGAGCTCACTAGCTCAGTAAGTGAAAAGAAGGACCACACAGTAGTCCACACAACAATCACAACCATATACACTATATGCTATGCAATTCATTTTTAATCACATCCACCTAAAAACATTACTAAGTCTTTGGTTTAGTGCTACTACAACCACAGTGCGCGTATACTCTGGGTACGAGCCGCGAACTCCATCCCGCGATACGCCCATAGGGCTGTCGGAGAAGGCCCACCGTGAGTACTCAAAAAAATAAAGCATGCCAACCACCGTCTCTCAACATAAAAGTAAATGATAGAAAATAAAGGTGCTGACTCCAGTAATTTAAAAGCAGTACGATTGGCCCTCTTGAATATACCACCGGGGTTGTCGACTATCCTAATGACTAGCCGGGCGTATGTCTAACCGCCACAATGACCCGACAATCGTGACCACTGCTTTCTCCCAAATGGTAACCCAACACCTCAACCCCTGTTGGGAAGGGTTGTAGTACGGGAAGATGATAATCCTACTTCGCATGCTCCTATATGGCATAGTACGATTGCATAGTGCCATCGTGTCCCATTCCACGGTCCACCAATGCTCTCGTTTTCAAGCCGACTACGGCATCTAGTATATTAATGCATCATGCACAATGATGTCAACATTCATCACATAAGCACATCGTCATTTGACATTGAGAAAATAAACACAGCACACATGGCATAAAAATATGAGGATGGCTAAGCTACATAGCATTTGCATAATGACATGGCTAGTCTAGATGTAATTAAATGAATTCCAAACAAGCCTTGAAACAAGGTCAAACGTCCTCTCCCCACTTGCCTGTAGTGTACAAAGACTCACGGCCGGTACGGGTGAGATCCGGTGCGAGAAGCGTAAGTTTTGGTGAACCTATCATAAGTGAACGGGGTTAGTATTTCTATACTTTGGGATCAAAACTAATAAGATTTGATGACAAAACCATGTTTAGAATCCTAAAAGAAGGTCATACATCCGTTTTGGGTCCATTCGGAATTAGAAATCACGTTGGGAGTCTCTCGGGTGGTCGGACAGCCCACCTGTCTTGACCCACCAGTCATGACCGGCGGGTAGGTTGGCCCACCGGTAGGGCCTGCCGGTTGGCCCTGAGGGCCTACCCTCTCAGGCGGGTGCCCTCAGGCGGGCCATTTGGCCCACCGATCTTGGCGGGAAAATGTCATTTTCCCTGAAATCTTTCCCAACCTTTGGGGAATCAAATGGGGATTTTCCAAACCCATTCTCCACACATTCAAAGTCTCATAAGATAGTTCTAACCTAGATCTAGGTTAGATTTAAGGAATGGAAGCCATCTTACCTTCTTTGCTCAAGAACTCGTTCAAAAACCCCAAAATCACTTCAAATTACCAATGCTCCTTCAACCGTGGAAACACTTCTTCAAATCCTTCAAAATCAACACATAAACTATCTATTAAACCTTAGATTCATCATCTCAAGGGGGATTTACGAGACCTCAAGAAACAATACCCAAATCAAGGGTTTTACTTGGGTATGGTGAAAGTTTAGGGAATATAGCCTTCGTTCACCTCTAAATGCAGATCTCGCGTTGGGGATCACTCTTCCAGCGTCAGAATGGGAAGATCAAGCCTTGGCGTCGCTTAAATCCATTCCTTCTTCCTCTTCCTCCCCTTTCTTCTTCTCCGTTCTCTTTTCTCCCTCCTTTTCTCTCTCCTCTTTACTCTTTTCACCAACCACCCGAATGGCATAAATAAAAAAAATAGAAAACTCATAAATGCTATTTATACTTTCTAAAACAACTAAGGAACCACATGGGTGGGTCACTTAGGTGGGCGGATGCGCCCACCTGAGGGCCAAAAATTGGCCAACAAGTGGGATTTTGATGGAATTCGACTCTCGACATGAATCTCACTCTCGGCATAAGGTATATTATACGTATGCGCTTTAGGATATGGCTATGTACCTGCTTTATCCGTACATGGCCTTATGATACGTGCATGTACACGGCTTGGGTACACCCGTCCCCTCTGGCACTAACTCGGACTTGTCCGGCCAACTGGTGTTCAAAGTTACCCTTGCCATCATGGTCCATAAGGAACCCGCCTTAACCCTCTTTGGTTCGGGTCCTACATGGTTAAACCGGGTCAACCGTGTAATTAAACCGGATTTAAAAAGTAGGGTATCACACTCTCTGTATTGTTTGCATCAATAAATGGTTTAAATATATTTTGTTAAGGTCATATATTTTGAGACATGATCTTAATTATTAAAAGTGACTATCCATATGAAGTCCATTTTGTAGGATTAAATAAGATGGAATGACCTTATGATTTGCCCAAAGGCCTATTTTTTCTATGCCTAGTGGGTTTTCTAAAATGAATGTTTAATAGCCTTATAGTAAATTTAGTACCAATGGGTTATAGCTAAACTTGTGTGACGAGTCTTTTTGAGATATAAAGTAATAGGTGGTCTTCATGCAATGCCTAATAAGCTTTATTATTAAAGATTCATGGTTGTCTCATAGATGATGAGTCTTCTGCTGAATTAAGTAATCATATTTCCAAATTGTTGTGGCACGTTGTGTTATGGTTACTGTATCAGTTGATCCTAGTGGTTTATAGGTTACCCGGAGGTTACCCGGTCACCGGTCCGGTTCTATGTGAATGAGGCATGACAATGGTGGTATTAGAGCATGATGCTCTAATCACTCACAGCTTACAAGTTTAAACCCTTTAGAATCTAAACTAAGATTGGGGTTGGGTAAATATAAAAGATTTCACATAAAAGCCATACAGATATAAAAGTTAAAATTTCATCATATTGTATGTTCGAAGAGGAGAGTACAAAAGTTTAAAGATAAAAGAGAAGAATAAAAGAAAAGAAAAAAATTCCCCAAACAAGATTACATAAACTCCTCCTGACTCAATCTCTCATCAATCATCATCTACATCTATGACCTCTCGCTCCCGATATCTAGAGTTGATGTGGAGGCAACGGCCATAATAATTAAAGCGACAGTTTACCAATACCACCTCCTTTTGGACTTGTTTTAGGCTCATCGTCACCTCAGCAGAGACTGAGTCGAAGGATTCGGATAGGTATATAAGATCTGTATGCATATGTGCTTGGCCCTGCCAGAATGACTCCTCATGGGTAGCATTCTCCTCTTGGTTCTTCAAGATCCGCTCTTGACCTGCCCGAAGAGCCTCTAATTGGTCCATCATACCCTGGAAGTCAAAATCTTTACCTAGAGATGGAAGTGCTACATCAATGGGAACCTCATCCTCCATTGCATCTTCCTTAACCACTTCGGGGATATAATCATCATCCTCCTCTTGAGCCACTTCCTCCTCATCGGCTCCCATCACACCTTGCAATTCCATCTTGTGAAAGTTTACCTAGGAAAACTTATCGAAGGGGAACTTTCCCTCTTCACCCCTCAGGTCCATATGGAAATGCTGAAACACCTTGTGAGGGACTGAGCATAAGGGAATTTACCATCGGAAGGATGTGCGGTGTGATACTCCATAGTCTTCATGATGACAAATGGAAGGCATATGCGAGAAGCATCTTCCAAGGCTAAGTAGATGCAATAATCCATGTACGCTCCCATGAAGTTCACCTGGTTCCTATGATCGGCTCTAGGGAGCAAGTTGAATAGGACTAGACGACTGAAGACCCATACCTCAGGAATAAACGTAGTCTCGGACTTGGGGCATACTATGCTACCACAAATGGTCTGGTAGATGTGGCTTTGTAGCTCTTGGCTCATGAAGGGACCCAAAGCCTTACCCCTGGAAGGACAGTAGTACCAGTTACCCTCCATGGAGATGCCCAGGATCTCTGCTAGTAGCTTGATAGGAAATTGGATGCCACGTCCCTTCACTCAACTAGGGAGGGCATACACTCTACCATCATAAGATACCTCAAGGTTGTAGTAGAACATCCGAACAAACTCTGGGTAGCAGGTTGAGTCAATAAAAAGCATAGACTACCAACCTAGAGATGTGAACTTCTCTAGCAGCCACACCCTAGAGAAGTCCTCCACTATCATGGATTTCTCCATGTGTACGGGCTTTGTGGAGAAGGTGGACCAAGATACAGCTGCCTCTAGGCTCCAAAAAATACGCTCGTCATAGTCTTCCGGATCCACTGGAGTACTCCTCCTTCCACGAGCCCTATGTGTAGAAGAACTCGAGGCTGCACCTTATCTCTTTTGACCTGGAGCATTTTTGCTTCATGATGAGGCAACAACTTCCTTACCCTTACATGATGACATCCTGCAAAATCCACATGAAAGACATAAGAAACCGACAAAGATTTCAAGATGAATTAAGTAAAGTAAGGGATAAAAGAGGATCAATGCAAATAGGATCATAAGAAGGAAAAATGGTGTGAATGGCAACAATCCAACATGGCACTCATGTTAAGTGCATTGTAGGGGACAATGTGTATTGAGAGACAAGCAAGTGGAGGAAACCCCTATAGAGCCAATACCATAGTCATAATGTGCTCCTATATGAATGGTAATTTGATGGAGAAATGTATTAACAAGTACAATGTAGTGACTAGGTGAACATCAAGGTGTCATGGTTTTGAATGCACATTTCACAAATAAAAGCCAAGAAGTGAGAGAACCTTAATTAAAACATAGATTCACGTAAATGCTCAAGCTAATATGAACCTAAGGTATTAGACAGGTTTCCAAGAGAAGAAAAAGGGGAAATTTCATAGAGAAGAGCATAACCCATTATTCATAGCATTGAGGGAAATTTGACACTAGTATGTAAAAGAAGGTTCAATTTCATACAATTATACATATATTAGTCCTATTTGAAGACAAAACGAAGACAAAACCCCCAATTTCCTCATAAACCCTAACCTAGGAAAAGTGAAAGTTCTTGCCAAGGAGTGATAAGTGAAGCATGCATGCAATGTGTCATTCTCTCCACTATGATGCAACCAAATGTGAGTTGATAAACTCATTTGGGTTATACATTATGTAAGGAAAGAGAGAGAGAGAACAAGAAAACCCTAAAATAGCAAAATTGGGAAGAATATGGTTAAACAACTCATGAAAGTGACAAATGTGGTGATTAAAGATGAGAATCATGGAATAAATGACATACTCATATACTACACTCATTCCAGTTGGGAAGAATCAAAAGAAAAATGAACTTTAAAGGATGCAGAACAAGAATAATCGAAAACCCAAAGTACAAAAGAGAAAAATGAGGAGAAAATCACTTACTTGAAGTTTTGAGGTAGATGGTTGAATGATTTGATCAAAATGTGGGAGCTTCCCAACCCTTTCCTTGATGCTTCAAATGCACTTGAGAGGAGTAGAGAGAAGAGGAATGAAAAAGTGAATGAAAGGAGGGTAAGAAAGCCCACATAACAGAACCACGGCGTGTGTTCGGCAGGTCTCGACCAGTGGGTCCTGAATCTAGCCCACCCGTCGGTATTACCCTTCGGTGTGGGATTTTGGAGCCAAAATACCCCAAATTTGAAATTTTTGTTTCACATGCCTAGTAGGTCCCAAATTGGCATGATTTGAAAGTAGCTGCACAAGAAATTTGGGTGCATTATTATGTGTGGGATTTCTATAATAGCGGTTAACATTATGGACAAGTATTATGATGATGGAATGCAGTGTGATAATGTGATTTGAGGCATGATGTGCATGTGATTTCATGTGTACACGTGATAATTGTTGCACTTAATCGATGCTTAACTTTAATGTAATTCAGGTACAAGGCATCATGGTATGCACTAGATCTAGAGGTAATGCACGAGGAGCCCCTTGTGGTCCCCATCCTATCAAACGACTACCAAATCCTTAGGGCCCTTGACCCAAGGTGGGCCCTAGATAGGAAGAGATAATAGAGGACCCACCTATGCTTGAAATCCTAAATCCTCCTCCCATTATCACTCCAAATGATGTTGCGGCTCTTATTCAACAGTCGCAACAAGCATTTCAGTATCAACTACTCCAGCAGAACAAACTTTTATGAATGATGTGTAGTAATAGTTGAACCCTATGCAGATGGGTCAGCACCCTTGTGTAGTGACCTTTCTACAAGATCCGCCTATTGTACCGGGAACCGGAGCTCAACTGGGGGGTACACCTCCTAGGGCACCACCCCTGAATACAAAAGGGGGTACACCTCTTGGAGTACAACCACAAGACTAACCAGGGGTACTTCTCCCATGGTGACACCACAGTTCGCACCTTTTGGGACTCTGCCATATGTGATGCCACCGCCCTATCCATTCTATCTGGCTTATTCACCTTATTACCACAAAGGCGATTGAATCTTTCAAGAAGCACTTGCCACCTATTTTCACTAAGGTGGGTAGTGATCCCTTAGAGCTAGATTGATGGATCCAAGAGATAGAGAAAATATTTGAGGTGGTGGAATGCACAAAGGCTCATAAACTCATTTGTACGAGCTTGCAGTTGAAGAATGAAGCCAGCTCATGGTCGAAAGCTTCCAAGCTCATCTTGACGGCAACCCACCCGAAACCTACTTGGGAACAATTCAAGGAATTTTTTTTTTCAAACTATCATCCCAGGAGCTTCAAAACCCATAAGGAAGTAGAGTTCATGGCTTTGACTCAGGGAAATAAGTCTATCCTTGAGTACCAACAAAAATTTGAGGACTTATTTTATTTTGCTCCTCCACACATGAAAACAACAGAGGAGAAAGAAAATAAGTTTTGAAAGGATTGAAGGTATCAATTGGTACAATATTGGGGGCTATGGATTTGACAAACTATGCCCAGATTGTACAGAAGGCCAAGACTATGGAGGACAAGCAGAAGGGAGAGTCTTCCACCACACCAGGGTTCTAGAAGAGGTCCAACCCTTATGCAGATACGGGCAACATAATTATGGTCCATTATATCAGTAGTCATACAGATCATCGGGTTATATACCCTGACCAACTGGTGGATCAGGTACTACCTCTTTCCACCCGATTACTACTACGGTGCCTACAGCCTCAAGACCGCCTTGTCCTTCAACTGCACCAGGTCAGATACAAAGAGCCCTAGTACCAGTGCAAGCATCCCAAAATCGTTGCTATGTCTATCACGTAGTTGGGAAATTTGCCAAGGATTGTCCGCACGAGCCAACTGTTATACAAAATTAGCCCCATGTTTATAGACCCGCATTGGCTCAAGGGGGCCAACCTCAATGAAGAATGTATGCATTGTTAGCTGAGGAGGTTGAAGCCATCCTTGATGTGGTAGCAGGTATCCTACCTATATTGGGTATACCAACTTATGTATTTTTTTACTCTGGAGCATCATATTATTCTATATCTAAAAGGTTTACTAGGAAGATTGATATGTCACCCAAGGCTCTAGAGGGTAAGTTGACTGTTAGTACACCTATAGGAAAAGTAGTATAGTTAAATGAAGTATATGAACCAAGTTCAATTGAAATTGGTGGGAAGAAGCTGGATGTCTAGCTTATCAAATTCAACATGCAGAATTTTGATGTCATACTGGGCATGGACTAGTTGTCAACTCACCAAGCGAACGTGATGTGCGCTAAGAAACAAATTAAGGTGGTGAGTGATGAAGTAGAAGAGCTAGTGTATCAAGCAAATAAGGTGCAGTGGCCTAGAGAGGTTCTCATCTTGGCCTTACAGGCAGTAAAACTACTGGAAGGTAGATGTCAGGACTACCTAGGTTCAGTACAAGACATGGAAGCGAAGGTCACACCATAGAGGAATTGAAAGTAGTTAGGGAGTTTCCCAATGTTTTCTCAGATGATCTAACCCGGTTACCGTCTGACAGAGAAGATGGTTAGAGCTTATGAAAGATTATGACTGTGACATTCAGCGCCATCTGAGTAAGTGGTGAATGCATTAAGTTAGAAATCTCAGACTGTATCACTTACGTACTTAGCCACCAGCCTACAACTTAAGCAAGAAGCAACATTGATGGATGTGGTATTTTTATATAAGGGAGCGACCTTAGAGCTCAATCATCAGCCAGACATTATTAAGTAGCTAAGCCTATCTCTGGCGGCCCTGCAAGTACAACCATCTATCAGGTAGGAGGTGATCATGAAACAACCTTTGGATCCAGAGTTGCAGAAGATCAGAATTAAGATTCAAGAGAAATTGGTGGATGATCCTAATTTCACAATAGCTGATGACAGAGCACTATTGTTTTGGGGCAGGTTGTGTGTGCCCAATGATTTAAGGATACAAGACAAGATAGTAAAGGAAGCCCACTACTCAGAGTACATGCTTCACCCCGGAAGCACCAAGATGTACAAGGATCTTAAACAAAGTTACTGGTGGCTAGGGATGAAGATTATTATAACCCTACATGTGGGGCAATGTCTCACATGTCAGAAGGTCAAGGCAGAGTGGCATCAACCTTATGGCACTCTTCAGCCCCTCCTAATACCGGAGTGGAAGTGGGACATGATTACTATAGACTTTGTCACTGGGCTACCTCATACACCCAAGGGGATGGATGCAGTTTGGGTGATAGTTAACAGGCTTATCAATATTGCTCATTTCATTCCAATCAAGACTACCTATTCCATAGGCAAGTTGGCACAACTTTACATGGATAATGTAGTTCATTTGCATGGGGTGCCAGTGAGTATCATATTAGATAGAGACCCAAAGTTCACATCTAAATTCTAGAAGAGCCTCCAGTAGGCCATGGAAACACAGATGAATCTAAGTACTGCTTTCCTTCCACAGACTGACGAGCAGTCTTAATGGACCATACAAATACTAGAAGATATGCTCTGGGCTTGTGCAATGGAAATGAATGGTAGTTGGGAGGAAAACATACCTCTTATGGAGTTTTCTTATAATAATAGCTATCAAGCCACCATTGGGGTAGCTCCATATAAGGCACTATACAATAAGAGGTGCAAGGCACCCTTATATTGGGATGATGTGGGAGAACGCCGAATGCTTATGCTAGAGAAGATACAGATGACGTGTGATAAGGTTGATGTCGTTTAGGAGAAGATTAAGGTGGCCTAATCATGTCAAAGAGCTATGAGAATAACCGCAGAAAAGATATTGAATTTCAGGCGAGGAGAGAGTATTCCTTAAAATCTCTCCTACTAAGGGTTTACATAGGTTCCATAGGAAGGGCAAGTTGAGTTCAAGATATATTGGCTCATTTGAGATTTTGAAACGGGTTGGCTCAATAGCGTATATGTTGGCCCTTCCACCTTCACTCAGCAATGTTCACAATGTATTCCATGTTTCAATGTTGAAGCGGTATATCCATAATCGTCGTATGTGATAGATGTGGAACCAGGATATTTGGAGACCGTAATGGCTTATAAGGAGCAACCTTCTGAAATCCTGGATCGGAAGAAAAAGACCCTTTGCAACCGCTCCATTGCTTTTCTAAAGGTGCGATGGGTTGACCACTCACTTGAGGATCCATCCTGGGAGAAGGAAGATGAAATATGGGCTAAATACCCTTATTTGTTCAGACTACTAGGTAACTACAATTTCGAGGATGAAATTTTTAAAAAAGGGGAGGGGTAAGTGTAGAGCATTGCTCCCTAAACCCGGTTTATTGACCGGTTGGTTCGGTTTGGTCGTGCAAGGTCTGAACCATCAAGGGTTGATGAGGACACCATATGGTGTATGATAGCAAGGGTGATGTCAAATGTGGGGTGGTCGGATAAGATTGAGCCGGTGCTTGATTTGATTCGCACGCCTAAGTCGTGCCCTTGCATGTATCATAATGCCATGTACGAGTAGGGAAGGTATGTTATTATATTGGATTATGAGAACTTGGTTCACGACAAGTGGTGGGAGTGAAATTCACGTTGAAAACCCATTTCCCATTGAAATCTAGCAAAGTTGGCCATGTTCTGGCCAACAGGTGGATAGTCATGGTGGGTGTGACCCCCTTATGCGACCCACCTGTAGGGGAAATGTGTGCCCTAGTGAGCCCAACTTGGGCGATCACGTATGTTTCAGGTTCCCTGTCATAATGAAGTCATGTGTGTCTGGCATTACAGGCTACTTCACTTGATATCGCAATTTAATGCGATTCGGGCCGTAGAAGGTCAAAACCAAATGCACCCTGATAGATATTTATAACCCATACTATGAACAACATTTTCTCTTCTCTCCTATTTATTATTTCAGAAAGGGTTGGTGGAGAGGAGTAAAGGAGAGGGAGAAAAGAAGAAAGAAAAGGGAAGGAAGTGAGGGAAAGTGTATCCCCCTTTGATTGCCGAGACCGTAGCTTGCCTTTTTGACGATAGAACAATGATCGGCACCTTAAGATCTACAATTTAAGGTAGGTAAGTGCCATAAACCCTTGAATGTGGAGAAACCCTCATATATGGTCAAATCAAGAGTTAAGAGGGACTCTATGTGATTTCTTTGTAGGTTTTAAAGGAGCAACCAAGATTTGAAAAAAAATTTGTGATATTTGGAGTCGGGGAAAAGATCTTAGGTTTTCGGGTTTCTTGAGCTAAAGGTATGATTTGTTTCCAAAATTTTAATTTGAACATAGATCTATGTTATGTTCAGGTGGATGAAGGGTAAAATGTGTGGGAAATCTGATGGAAACAACTCCCTTAGATTCCCAAGAGGTGGGAAGAAGAAGAGAAGTAGGACCACAGAACCCACTGAACACTGGTGGGTAGCACCAGTGGCTAACTAGACCCACCAGTGTGACCCCCCCCAGTCTTAACTAGGCTTCAGAGCCTACAGGCAGGTAGGACCGATGGGTACCTAGACCCATCGGTATAACCTATCGGTCTTGGCTGGGCTTCAGGGTCCTACCGATGGGTAGAACCAGCAAGTACCCAGATCCACTGGAAACACTCGCTAGTGTGTGTCTGAGTGTTGTCTGCCTAGGCAGCTTGCACAGGTGCATCCTCCTACCCACCTATGGTCCAATGAGCTTCGTTCAAGCGCAAACTCATTGACAACCTCCTTTATATTGTTAAACGCATCGTGACCATGTCATTCATTGTTTTATGGTCCCAAAACAGACGTATTCTAAGTTCTCTATCTGTGTTAGGTTTCGAGACTCTTACCTTTGCACGTCGGATCTTACTCGTATTGTGTGTGCATATTCTCATACATGAATAGGTAAGTGGGGAGAGGATGATGATTTCATTTTGGAGTGTTTATGGCATCATTTTCATTTCATACATTATCTTACCATTTATGAATGCCATTTTCATGTATATGCTTGTCTACTGCTAGATGCATTTAGGAATGAATATGATGTATATTTAAATTTTCCAATACTTGTTACTTGCTTTAAATCATGAGCATGGATTAATCGATTGTCGTATTATGATGAAGATTAGCCGGACATGTGTTGAATTGCTAGATTAGATGTCGTGGTTGGATTAGAACGATCTCATTGGTACACCATGGAATGTGACACAGAAGTACTATACAATCATACTTTCTCATAGAAGCATGCGATTTAGGATTTACACCACATGCTACAACCCTTCCCAATAGGGGTTTAGGTATTGGGTTATCACTGGGGTGAAGGCATGGTCGCGGACCACCATGGTGGTTAGAAGTACGCCTAACTGATCATTAAGACAGTTGAAAACCTTAGTGATATATTCAAAGGGCCAAGCATACTGTATTTATTTTCTACTATGGTTTGGCCACAATTTACTTTTCTACTGTGGTTCGGACATGATTTACTTTTCCGAGTACTCATAGTCTGCCCTCTCTGATAACCCTATGGATGTATTGCAAGATGGAGAATGCATCTCATACCTAGGGTATACATGCATTATGGTTGTGAGTAGCATGTAACCTATGACTTAGTAATGTTGCTTAGGTGGATAGGCCTAAAATGAATCCCATACATGTAGAATCATTTGAAATGCGTTGCTTGCTTACGTCTTTCTTTCCATTTATTGAGCTAGTGAGCTCATCCCTTGTATACACACCTTTTTAGATGATTTTGTAGGTTTCCTGGTAAAGGAACAAGAATTGGGCCCCACTGATGAAATCCTAGTGGGAGATTGGTGGGTCTTGGGGGGATTTGGGCATGGCATCGGGTGCCCTATGAGGGCTACATTACGGGGCAAAAATATCTATTTCCACACATAACTCTTCTTTTTTGTTCTTTTGATGTATTCCCCTTTTTGTGCTCTAAATATTTAAATATATACTATGTATAACAATTTGGGTATCAAGAGTAAGTGGGGAATTTATAGATATATATATATATATATATATGATAAGTCTTCCGCTGAATTAAGTAATTATATTTCCAAATTATTGTGGCACGCTGTGTTGTGGTTACTGTATCAAATGATCTTGGTGGTTTTTGGGTTACCTCACCGGTCTGATTCTATGCGAACGGGGCGTAACAGTAGGGCTGGTTCATATCCATCCTCTCTTCTTATATCTTGCTCTTTTTTTTTATTCTTATATCTTGCTCTTATTTTTTTATTTTACTAAAATATGTTACATCAGCTAGTTTCGTTGGGTTTGCTTTGTTTTGGATTTGTTCCTAGTCCGAATCTATCTGCTGCCGACATCAGATTTTATTAATTTTATTTCCCTTATAAGTTATACTATAGAACTCTTGATAATAGATGATAGACGTTTGTCATGCATGAGTCAATCAAGAGTATTTTATTCATCATAACCCATTCCATCGAAGATTCAATTAAAATTATTGGAACAAGTTTCTGCCAAATGCTATTGAATCAATGTTTTGTTCATTATATATATCACCTCACGGCAGATATGATTTCGGATTTCATGAAATCTCTTTTCAAACAGCATGATTCTTGGTTTAGATGATCCCATTTCTGCATATATGCTGGAATAATCTAAAGAAATTGAAGTTTTCACTTATGGTAACCTATCTTTTGCCCCCATAAGATCAAAAGGTCAATCTTGTTGGAACTGGAACTGAATGTTAGGACGGTTCCTCTTAGAAATTATTTTTATAGTAAATCCTCTCTGTATTTTTTGCATCAATACATGGTTTAAATATATTTTGTTATGGTCATATGCTTTGAGTCATGATCTTAATTATTAAAATTGACCATCCATATGAATTCCATTTTGGAGGATTAAATAAGATGGAATGACCTTATGATTTGCCTAGAGGCATGTTTTTTCGATGCCTAGTGGGTTTTCTAAAATGAAAATAAAATCCTTACAGTAAATTTAGTACCAATGGGTTTTAGCTAAACTTGAGTGACAAGTCTTATTGAAATATAAAGTAATAGGCGGTCTCCATACAATGCCTAATAAGCTTTATTATTAAATATTCATGGTTGTGAATTATTTCCTGTTGTTATTTTAGAATCTCTATAATTACAACCCCATTAACCTATTTTAAAATTAGGTATGTGAGAAGTATTTTATTGCATCACTTGGGAAGAAAGAATATTGTTGTACTTGAGATTACAAAATTCTACACTTCCATTATGTTTCATAGGATAAAAGTTTATCCTACTATGGGTGACATGCATTATAGATATGAAAATCCTCAATTATGTAGTTATGTGGTGAGGTTGGATGCAACATTTGTGGCATTACAAATATTGGAAAGTGCTTTTGTTTAGAGGATGGAAGGTTGTAGTTTTGTTGAATATAGACCCTCTGTTGACAGGTCTTCTAGTATGTTTAATTGTTCTATTTGGTGAACTTATTTTTTAAAAAAATTCTAATGCTGATGTGAGACTATGGATGGAAGGTAAAAGTAGGGACTAGAGGGGCCCCCATCTTCAGGTAAGATCCATCTAGAAGCTACATATTGCATGACCTACTTTGGCATTGGGATCAGAACATACATGTGAAGTCATGAAGGATATGTATGAAATGAAAATTTTCATTAAGGCCAATAAGCCCATGTTTATGTTTGGTCAACCACTTGGTTGCACTTGCACTACTTTATTATGATGCTTTATTTACCCAACACTGTAAGGGGAATGTGGGGTTTCTATATTCTTATACATTATATCCATTGATATTATCTATTTCCATCATTGATCGAATGATGTTCTACAAGAATATTATGATTTGTTGATTCTTTTATTAACTGACTTGACCAGTTCTTACAATTTGGAGGTGTAGTGACACCATATATCTTTTATAATTGACACTTGGCAATGATGGTTATAAATATAGCTCACATGCCCAAAAGACTCCCTAGTTTTTTGATTGACCACTAAACTTTTGTAATGGCTCTTAGACAAACAATAAGCATTTATCTCTATAATAATATTTATATGTGATTCTTGAGTGATGTAGCCATTACAACCAATGCATGTGAATCTTATCAAGTTAAATTTGGTTACTGGTTTGGTCTGTTCATCATAGGTTTTCAATTATATTATCTTTTTACTTTTATAATTAAATGGGCTATAATGAAAATTCTATGGGTAGAGTTGACATCTTAAACATCAATATTAATATTGATACATATACTCACATTTAAGATGTTATAATTCAAGAGCATCCTATATTGCTTATATATGTTGGTGGTTTATTAACTATTTCCATGATGTTTATAATACAATATCATCCAATATTTCTTATACATGTTGGTTTATTAACTATTTTCATCATAGTTTTAATGAAATCCAATTTTGAAGTTAAATAATTGGATAGACCATAAATAGTTAATGTGTGTGGAATCAGAAATCGTCTGATTTTGATTTATTGAAATGATTTCGAAAATCTGTCTATGTTGTTGACTTATTTTGGCCATGTTTGTTCAAACCAACAGTTCGATCCAGTTCTAATATGAACTGATGTTAACTCTTATCACTGGTTTTTATTGGATTATTTGGTCCCCACTCTCTTGTATTAGTGGGAGAACAAATTATTATCCTATTGAGGGTGATAGATGCATTATACATGTTTTATTATGTGCACTATACTATTCGTTTTCATGAATTTTAATTCAACTTGGGGTATTTCGATGTTTTCTTCGATGCTATATTTATCGTCTGTGATATTAGGTTTCGTCATGAGGCATATAATTATGAGTTTTGACACCCCATTATGATTCAAAATGTCACAAGTGCATTGTTTGAAGTAATATTTCTTTGAATTTATATGTCATATGTGTACTTATAATGAAGTATAATTTTATTAAAAATTCATTGAAATAAATGGATATATCATATTTAGATAATTTAAATGAGCTCATTAAAGTTTTTATAGTTTATTAGTATAATGCCTATTAAATTATTTACACTTAATATGGATCTAAGCCTATATTACTTTTATTTGTTAATAATTTATTGTTGTTTTGATCAATTGAGTTATTAGTTCATGTACCCCATCAGCGAATGAACTGTTAACATACAGAAATTATGAGACTTTATTATGATTGGCTTAAAGTTTATAAGCTAGTGTTTATATTAGATATTAAAGTCATTTGGGCTGAAAATTCATACTTGTATACAACTTCTTATATCTAATAAATTATGGATAAAGTAACATATGTGATATGTTTTTGTTATCATAAATAAATGTTATAAACTTTCATATTTAACACACTGTCATTATAGGAAATTGCCATATTTAGATTTTTTTTTTTTTTTTTTACTTATGGTAATGGCTGGAAGTACAAAACTATCATGCTAAGAATATACTCACTTTGATAACAGCTAAATTGTAGTATTGCCATATTGACTATTAGGGTTTACAATGGATTGCTTCTGTGGGTTTATATTGAACTTTTTTTAATTAAATACTGAAATAGCTCATCTTATTGTTTGCACCTAAATCTAAACCCATGGGCAATTGGTAGCAATCCAAGTCTATAGGTTTTCAGAATATTAGTGATTACACTTCCACTTAGTGGGATAGTTGTTGAGATTTTGAAATTGCTATTGACTATTCATGATAGGTTGCAGTCAAGGAAATCATATAGCGAACGATGTGCTCTTGCCACCACAGGTGAGTCTCCGTTTGGTTGATTTCGCTTGATAGTGTGAGGGTGTTACACCCGTGCCCTGACCCGGTCTAAATTAAACTGTTATGATAGGTCTCGGACCAGAAGTGGGAAGTACAATCGAATTTTGGCTCACGGCCACCCATTGTCCAAGGGGAAGAGATGATCTCACATGTTCGTGCATTGCTTGCTAGTCCAACTGGAGGGGATTCATATCTTCTAATTCCAGACGGAAAGTGACTCGACACCCCACGCTTGAATCCAGGCAAGTACCAAAATTATCGAAAGACCATGAGCACGATCGAGGGAAACTACTCGTGTGAGATTAGTTGTTGGACAGCAAGCAATCAAGACAACAGACTATCTTAACCACCGAAAATATACCACTAGAAACAACCTGGGCCTGAATCCGGTGACTATTTTCGATGACCAATCAGGCTGCTGGTTGGGTTTCGATGCCTGTGGGACCCACCACCTGCATCGTGGATAGCCTCGAATGACCCTAAATCCTCCCCCACACCTTCCTCGTGACATGAACACTTTATGGACCAAAAAGGTTGGATCCATGTTCCCAAAAGTCGGATTAACCAGTTTGGACTGGACTAAGACCAAGCCAAACAGGCCCTAAGGCCTAATGTGCCTTATTTCTCACTTGTGCACAACGTGAGAGAGGGGGGAACTAAAAGAGAAAGGAAAGGGAAGAAGAGGAGAGGAAGGACCGACCTTGGCTCCCGGCTACCGCTCCGTTGTCGAAATCCTTACCAGAGGTAAGTGCAATCTCTTCCACCTCTCTCTCTTCATTTTAAGCAAGGGCAAGCTAGGTATAGGAGTAATCTTGGGCCACAAACCTTCTTGAGCTCAGGGATTCCGTGTTCCACCTCCTCGGTGCCATTGTCGAGCTCAAACCTAGTCTGGTGAGCTCCGGCAACAAGATTAACCAAATGACCACCTAGGGTTTCGATCATTCGATCAATGTATCTCCCAAATGGCACATTAGAATCAGGATTTTAATAGCTTATAACGATGCTAGGAACATCCCCCACAAACTCCACAGAACAAATCCTTACGATCGCACCCGAGCCGAAAAGCCCCAAATCACACGGGCAGTTGCTGCACTACCACAGGAAATAAGCCACTAGAAGCACTAGAGCTATTTCCAATAGGCTACTTCCGGTGACTAATCGAGCCTTAGGAGCTCTTTGTGATGTCCACCGAAAATAGTAGTGATATTTTCGGTGGACAGTGTTTATTTCTAGTGGGTGTTTTCGGTGACAATACCGTCACTTTGAGACTTTGTCTATCCACTTTGGGGGTGACACATGTGGGCCCCTCCCGATGTTCCCGACACATATTGATGTTCGATTACCTTTGTGCCTAGGACAGTGATGCGCACTTACCCTAAGGCCAGAATTGAATCAAACGACCGGTGGCCATACTTGAATCCTAACATGCACAAGCCTAATCAAGGTGAGGGATGGTTGTGAGGGTAGTGGCCGGATGATGATATATTCTCTTCCCCTTTTGGGGTGGTGGGGAAAAGTACTTACATTCATTTTGTCCTCTCTCCTCTCCTTCTCTTTCATAAGGGAGGGGTGTGTAGTATGTGCTTTTCTTGTGGGCCCCGCACCACCGTACCTCCTCTTGGAGATACATGGAGGCTTATTTCGTAAGAGTGTAAATTTCATCATTTGAGATGGAAATTTGATGATAGTCTAATATGGGGATCGGGATCGTACAAAAGGGGTTTGGAGTTACCACCTAGGATTATGGGCCTAGGACCCAAGAGTGGGCCCAATTCCTAAAAAAGGGCTCGAAAGTTGGTCTGGTCCAAAGATTTAGGATAAGTGTCAGGTTACAGAATTGGAAAGGTGTTAGGCACCCAATCTACCCGGTTCAACCGGTCTTCCTAATAGATGCTTAAGAACGAACATTTTTCACGATTATTCCTATTCCGAATGCATGGCTAAGTTATCACACATATGTACATTGACTGAATTTAAATGATTATATACACAAAATAAGGTCAATGTAAAGTCTACATTTTGCTTATTTTGGTAAGAAATTATACCTGAGCTTGACCCCTGTTTTGGGTCAAGAGGGGTGGGCCCCTGATTAGTACCTGCTCAGACTATCTTTCGGATTCTCCTGGCTCAGGGGAAGATGGTCTTGACCTCCAACTTCCTTTCTTGAGAGATGCTGACTGTGATGATATTCGGACAGAGTTCTGGCTAGGAACGGTTACTTTTGGATTTGAATTCAGACAGAGCTTTAGTTAGGGAAGGTTATTTCTGAATTTGGATTCGGACAGAGCTTTAGTTAGGGAAGGCTATTTTCGGATTTAGATTCAGACAGGGCTTTGGCTAGGGAAGGCTCTTTCTGGGCTTAGGATGAGATGGCACTCTGACAGAGCTTCCACTGGGAATAGGCTATGGGAGGGCTAGGCTAAGGTGGCACTCCGACAGAGCTTCCACTGGGAATGGCTATTTTTTGAAAGTTTCCAGGGGCACTCGGGTAGAGCTTCTGCTAGGAACATATATTTTTGGAAAGAAATGGATTGACCTAAAAATGGATTAAAGATCCCTAAAGCCTCGAATAACACTTTGAAGATCTGAACAGAACTCCGGATCTTGACAAAGATCTCTTTGTAGACCCGAAGAACCTCATGGGGGGAGGGATTTCTACTTTTCAAAAACCAAGAACACTCAAAGGAAGAAGTTAAGAACATGCTATTTTAGGAAAAAATGGATTTAATTAAAAACTTGGATTAAAGATCTTCAAAGTCGTGAAGAACACTTCGAAGATCCGAACAAGATTTTGGATCTTGACGAAGATCTCTCCAAATACCTAAAGAAACTCAAAGGGGGAGGGGAGGAGAGAGGGCAGAGCTTCTCTCTTTAAGAGTGGTTGTAGGGTTGTGATCTTGGTGTGTAAAATCCAAAGGAAGGGGGTATTTATAGGATTTTTGGAATAATAGGGAGGAGAGAGAATTTCTTTTTCTAACCAATGAAGGCAAAAAGTGGATTTTTGGACTAATAGGAGATTATGGTGTAGGGTACGCTAGTGGAGTAGTGCATACGCACAAGTGGGTGAAGAGTGGGTGAAGAGAAAAATGCTAATGGAGTAGTGCATACGCACAAGTGGGTGAAGAGTGTCTCTTCACCCACTAAGCCAGTGGAACACAAATCCCGGCCATTGATGGTGGCCCACAAGGTTGGGTCAAGGTGCACAGGGTACGACAGGCACGAGTGCATGGGTGGGCATACATGGTGCAAGGGTGGGCACGAATAGTGCAAGGGCTGGGTAGGCATAGTGCAAGGGTGGCAATCATGGTGCAAGGGCTGGCCTGCTCGCGCACGGGCTGGCCTGCAATTACACCCGGGTTGGCCTGCTCGTGCTCGGAGTGTGCAGTAAGGGGTGTGCAGGGCAGCACATGGGGGCACATGAGTTAGCATACGGGGTAAGCGAGGTAGCACACCGGGGCATGTAAGGCAACACGCGGGGGTGCATAAGGTAGCACATGGGGGCATGCGTGGGGCTGGGCATGGCCCTACTGTCTGGCTGGCCAGCATGTGCAAAAAATATAATTTTCTAATGACGATTACGGGAGATTCGATGGTCTGATTTTGACGTGCCATATATCACAAAATCGTATTTTCGAGTACTATCCATCTGCACGATCATCACGATCGGATTCCTCTGTATATAAAAAGTCAAAATTAGACCCTCTTCTCTCTTGCACGGGGTTTCTAGGGTTTTTAGGCAGGGGATGAATTTAGGGTATTTGGGTAGGTCAGAAATTTCCAGGTTTCCAGTAGGCTTGCCAGTGTGCGCAGTATACATATGGGTAAATGTAATTTTTTAGGAACGATTGTGGGAGATCTGACGGTCCAATTTTGACGTACCATATATTGTCAGAATGGTATTTTTGAGTACTATCCATCTGTATGGTCATATTGACTGGATTCCTTCGTATATAAAAAGTCAAAATCGGACCCTCTTATTTCCTGCGCGGGGTTTCCAGGGATTTTTAGGTAGGGGATGTTTCTGGGTTTTCTTAGTCAATCATCATCTCTATTAATCGAAAGTTGGAAGTTGTGTCCAAGATTCACATCTCATCATAGCCGAAGGAGGGTGACAAAATTGGGTGTCTATAGAATGCCCCTCTTTGGCCGAGGCCTATGCCAACAGCCAAAGGGCAAAGAAAAGAACGACCACATTTTGTCACTTGGAGCATGTACTGTCATCATTTTTCTTGTTGATGACGAAGTTGAAAATACAACAGGTAATATCTCTTGACTACTTTAAAGTTGAGGACTTACCTAGGCTGTCAATTGTAGGAAAGGATTCCGCTGCTCTTCCAATCCTGCAATAGGTGTTAGTACTTAAAATGTTCTTTCTAGGCTGGACTTCCATCCACCAGTCCTAGGGATTGATCCATCATTTGCAGAGATTTGAGCCCCCCCTCCAGAAGATGTTAGTGCATGAAAAATGTTCTTCTTAGGCTAGACTTCCATCTGCCATTCCTAGGGATTAATCCATCATTTGTAGAGATTTGATCCCTCCCTACAGAAGATGTTAGTCATGAAAAATGTTCTTTCTAGGCTTGACTTCCATCCGCCAGTCCTAAGGATTGTTCCATCATTTGTAGAGATTTTAGCCCTCCCCGCAGCAGATGTTAGTGCATGAAAAATGTTCTTCCTAGGCTATTCTTCCATCCGCCAATCCTAGGGATTTGGTCTATGAGATCAGGTCACTTGGAGCCGATACCAAGAGATTGGGCCATTTGAGGCCGGGTCAATGAAATTGGGCCACTTGGGCCCTTGAATCATGAAATTTGACTCTTGATTTAGAATCTTGATTTTTGCTTGTTGATTTAAAATCTTGCTCCTTGCTTTTGATTTGGAATCTTGCTTTTTTCTTTTGAATTTTTCTTTTTGGCTTTGACTTTTACTTTCCTCTTTTCCATGTGATGTAATTTTTACCTACCACATGAATTTGAATTTTGCTCTCCCTTTGATTTTTACCTTCCACTTCCATGTGATATAATTTCCACCTACCATATGAATGTGAGTTTTACCTTCCACTTCTATGGCCGAGTACTCACTCCTTTCATCTTCCTGTTAGCTAGATCACCACCATGCCTCTGTGCTTTTATGCATTGACTGGCATACCATTCTGGGGGAGACCCTTAATTCTTCCTGAGATTCCGACTATCAGGGAATTCGCAGACTTGACAAGCATCGACATTACAACTGATCAGACACATATCCGCCTAGGTGAGATCAGTGCACGACGGTGGAGAATTGGCCTGGGGGTAAACCCTGGTAACATGGCACAGGTGACCCGTTCTTTCCTATTGTTTGTTGTGAGTTAGTGTCTTTTCAGTGACCTCCGAGGAGTGGTAGACATTCACCTGGTAGCCTTCTTACAGAATCTTCTGGGGGTAGGTTCTTGGGATTGGATTGGGGCGGGGCGGCCTATGCATACCTTTTATGGACCCTAGACCTATTGTTATATAGAGATCAAGGTCTCAAGGGAGCGGGCTTTATCCTCCAGGTACTTTTCATTCTTATACGCATTTCCTTACGTTGATCTTACAAATCAGCCTCGGTGCTTTGAGTATATGGAGATTACAACTCCTAGACTGAGAGATCCTCGAGCATTATCTTTCCCCATAGCTACGAGGTGGAGATAGTCAAGTACTTAGGGGCTGGCACCATCCTTCAGGGACCATTGTTCGTTCTCTTTTGAATGGTCTTACAGAGGTATGCCACATTTGTTATTGAATTTCCTTCTGTCCTGTGCTGCACTTACTTCTTCTTGGATTTGCAGGTCACTTGGAGGCTGTTTCATCCTCTCACATTCCCAAACCTTGATGAAGCTAGTTCTGCTAGATACCCATCTGAGAATTGGGTTGTGTTTAGGTGTATATGGGGACATGCCTGGTATTTGGGAGTGAGTCATACCCCAATGGTCTGATTTCAAGTCACGCCTCTATCCCTATCTCCCTCCTCCCACCATTCATTGTCCGGAGCATATCCCTACGGATGAGATTGAGAGTTTGGCTATTGGAGTATGGGATGAATCATTCCACGACCGGGATAGGGACTACAGAGCCTTCCTGGAGGAGGAGACAGTATGCACCCCTCTTGGTCCTGATGGTCCAGTGGTATGTTGCCCTTTCTTGTGTATTTCCTTCATGCTTCAATTTCTTTTGTTTTAGTCTTGATTGATATTCTTTTAGGGTAGAACACGACGTGTAAATCTTTTTACTATTCACTCACACGTTAGTACTATTGATCCTTCGCAAGCTGGACCCTCTACTAGTGCGGGTGGGTCTCTCAGAATAGCCAACATCCCCTTCTGTGGCTTCCCAGCTTGGTGCTACCCCAACGTGGCCAATCCTAGCCTCCCACATCTTCTAGAGTGGAGAACAGATGTAGATGCTTCCCTTGGGCTGCCCAATCCTTATGACTATGTGAGTATTTGACCATCCTTCAATTGACTTTCGACCTCCTTTGGCTAACATGCTCTTTATCAGGTGTCTCCGGAGGTCTATTCTGTGATCAGGAGGATGCATCATGGCTTATGTGAGGTGATGATTGCTAAGGTATTTTCTACCTCTTTCTTTTTCTTTTTGTCCTTCTTCTTTTATTATTCTTCTTCTTGATCCTCTCCTATATTCCTTAGGATAGAAGGATTGTTGCCTTGGAGAACCAAGTCAGCTCCTACGAGTAGGAAATTGCCCAGCAGGATGCACTGATTCAGGATTTGACCTAAAGCCTGGAGGATATTGGACTGGAAATCATGAGTTCCCTGGTATTCCATGAGGATGATTCAAAGCATAGTTTAGATGATGACTTTGCTTCTTAGGGACTTGTTCTTGTAGCTCCTGCAAGTGTAAACATATGCACATTTTTTCTTTTTCTTTTTCCCTTCCCCCTTGTTTATTTTGGCATCTTATGAATGAAAATATATCTTGAAGAGAATCTTTTCCTTTTTACTTTTATTGGTGGTTGCAATGTTTAGGCACAATCAATTCCACAACTCAAGTCATAATTAGAATAATCGGGATAGCACGAAAATCCAAATACTTCGTCATTCTATTACCAAGTAAATTACATGGGAAGGGAAAAAATTTTCCTACCATAGACAAGATAGGTAAGTAACAAGGTGGGAGATAAATCTTGAGGTGTGAAAGTTCATTAAATCTTCTGGGTCCATCACCTCGAGCCCATATTGTTGGCCGATGTATGTAGGTAAATAAAAGGATGTGTGAGTCAATCCCATCAACCTGATGTAATTGTAGCAAGGGGTCTTCATCAGAAAATCTTCTTGTGGCTTCTCTGGGCATCTCCATACAATATCGCACACAGTCCTTTCTTTCTTCTCTTAGTCAATGATAAGATTGAATTCCGAAACTTCCCTCTTATCCTAGTAGCAAAGAGCTATGAGCGGGCCTTCTTTTAATGGGTTAGTTAACTTCAGTTTCTCAACGAGCCAAATTTGAAAAATAGCAAGACTTCCTTGATAATGATTTAGTCCGAATCTATAGCCATGGCTCATGTCATCGAATCCCTTGAATGTTTCTACAAGAATTGTAGGGATGATGTCATTTCCTTTCTTCAACTATTTTACCACCTCAATTAGAATGGGCGATGCACCACGCCCAGGAGTTTGGAGAACATAGTGAGCTATCATGCAAAGTAAATAAGCATTTTGTGATCTCTATTGATGGTTTCCTCTCATTGGTAGATATTGGGTGAAGATCTAGGCCACCTTTAGAATGTCAATCTTCCCATACCTGAAAAATTGCTTCACTTCCTCATCTTTCCATCCGAAGAAGTCCTGAATTTCTTCTAAATAATCTTCCTTTAAAGATGGTTGGAATAACCTGCCTTTGGGTGGAGATAGCATACAAACTCATGGAGATAGCATACAAACTTAGAATTCCTCAAGAGTTGGGTAGATCTCTACTAAACCAAACTGAAATAAATACAGATTGGCATCCCAATGCTGAGGCACCTGTCGGAGTAATTGGTGATGTAATTTCATACCCTCGATCCGATCAAGAAATGACATACTCATGGATTCCAACAATCCTAGCATCCTCATATTCATGTCTATGGTCCATTTCCTCAATGTCTCATCCAACGAGCTCATAACTTTTCCTGAAACCATCACAAACAAAAGAGATATGATGATTTATCAAAGCATTACTCATTAGCTAATGACTCAAACAAGTCTTTAACACCATTGCATCAAGCTTCTTCTTCTTTCTTTTTTTTTTTTTTTTTGACTTATCAAAGATGGGAAATAAACTGGCCTTGCTAAACTGGTGTTGGGTGGCGATTTTCTTTTACAGGATAGAATCTTGGATAAGAATTTGATGGACCATAGTTGAATGACATATGCCTAATGGCCTTGTATGCCAAATGGCGATTCTTGGGGGACACAAACTATGATGATCTTTTAAGATACCTTGATTATTAATTTATGAACTAATTTATTTCCTTAAGATGGTTGAGATCGCACTTGCACATGTCAAGTTACCTATGTATCCCTTGAGAGGAATCAGGTCTGACATAGTTTGGGCTGTTCACCCTTTTTGACATAATATTTCTTAAGTTGATTCATGTTAACCAGTCTGGGTATTTCTTATCCACTGTGGTCTATGAGTTTTATAGCTTTGCCTGGTAAAATCTCTTTGATAGTGAATGGGCCACTCCAGTTGGTCCTGAATTTTCCTCTTGGGTCATGAATTAAGGCTCTTTATTCTTGAAGAACAAGTTCCCTCCTCTATGTGGCGGGGCTTCACATTCTTATTAAAGGCCCTGGCCATTCTTAGTTGATATTTCTTTAGATTATCCATGGCTTTCATACACCTTTCATCAAAAAAATTGAGCTCGTCATATATGGCCTTCACTCACTCTCCTTTAGGTAGACTATCAAGGCACCCTTAGGGATGATACTAGGATTTCCATGGGTAGAACTACCTCAAACCCATACACCAGAGAGAAAGTGGTTGCCCCTGTCGAGGATCGTATAGAAGTCTGAAATGCCCATAAGGCAAGGGGTAACTTATCATCCCAATCCTTGTGTGTTTTTGCCATTTTCTGTAGGATGACTTTGATGTTTTTGTTGGCTGCTTCTACTGCCCCATTGGTCTGCGGCCTATAAGTGATAGAGTGATGCCTTCTGATATCAAACTTTATACAAATTTTATCAGTCTTGGCCCAGAAATGGGATCCCTGATCTGATATCAATTATTGAGGTACTCCATATCAGGAAATGATATTTTCTTGAATGAATTTGGCTACCTTAACAAGCGTGAGGACTACAAATGACTGAGCTTCTACCCACTTGGTGAAATAATCAATGGCTACCAAGATGAACTCGTGACCATTAGATGCTTTGGGGTTAATCTTCCCAATGATACCGATGCCCCAAGTGGAGAATGGACAAGGTGAACTAAGCAAATGAAACTATGTTGGCGGGATATGTATGATGTTAGCAAATATCTGACACTTGTGGCATTTCTTAACAAAGTCCATGCAATCTGCTTCCATTATTTCCAGTAATATCCTAGCCTGAGGATCTTCTTAGATAACATCTTGGCATTCATATGAGGTCCACAGAGTCCTTGATGAATTTCCTCCATGATGGTTGCAGCTTGTTCCTCATCCATATGCAACAACTGTATTCCGTCATAGGATCTCTTATATAACAAATCCTCTTGAAGAATAAATTAGGTGGCACATCTCCTTAGAATTTTTTTTCTCTGTCAGTTACTTAAACTGGGTACTTCCTTTCCCTGATGAAATCCACTATGTGAGCGAACCAAGACCGACCATCCATAGTGAGAGAGTTCACCAAATTCTAATAAATGGGTCTACTTCTTTGTTCCACCAGGAATGGTCAAACCCTAGCCATAGGGTTGCATTCTACCATGGAAGCTAAGGTTGCAAGGGCATCAACAAACCTATTGTTATCTCTCTAGAAGTACTCGAATGAGATCTTCTTAAAGTGTTCAATCACCTCTTCGATATGTTCTTGGTACAGCTTCAGATTTTTATCTCTCGTCTTCCACTTTCCTTGTGTTTGACAAATGATAATGGATGAATCTCCATACACCTTGATCCTTTTCACTCGAATAGTTAAAGCAGTTTCAAGCTCCAAAGCATAAGCTTCATATTCGGCAATATTGTTGGTACAAGAGAAATTGAGGTGGAACGATGAAGGTAAATAAAGGCCGTCAGGAGTAATAAGCAATATTTCCACACCAGATCTCTTTTGATTGGCTGCTTCATCAAAGAATAATTGCCATTTATTATCTATGTCTTCTTCCTCTATTCCTATGATTTCTTCATCGGGAAAGGCATCATCCAAGGATCTTCCATCTTCTGTGGGGTGGGCAGCCAAATGATCGGCTATGGCTTGCCCCTTGATATATTTTTGAGTAACACAAGTGATGTCAAACTCTGATAGAAAAAGCAACCAATGGGCCATCCATCCTATTAGGGCTGGTTTCTCAAAGAGGTATTTGATGGGATCCATCCTTAAGATCAAGTGCACTGGATAGAAAACCATGTAGTCTCACAACCTTTTCATTGCCCAAATCAATGCAGCACAAGTTCTTTCCAAAGGTGTGTACCGTGTCTCATATTCCATAAACTTCTTACTAAGGTAGTATATAGCATGTTTTGCCCCTTATTTCATCTCTTTCTGCTCTAACAAAGAGCCCATGGAATATTCTTCCACAGATAAGTACAAAAGAAGTGGTTCAGCTTCCACCGGCGGTGTCAATACTGGTGGGTTCATGAGGTATCCTTTGATTTTATCAAAAGCTTATTGGCATTAGTCATTCCATTCTGTGGGTAGATCCTTCTTCAGCAGCTTGAAAATTGGTTCACAGATTGTAGTCAACTGAGCTATGAATCTGCTAATATACTGGATGTGACCCAAAAATCCTCATATTTGCTTCTCAGTCCGAGGTGTGGGCATCTCCTGAATTACCATGAACTTGATAGGGTCGACTTCAATGCCTCTTTCACTCACCAAGAAACCCAACAATTTTCCTGTTGTTGCCCCAAATATACACTTCTGAGGATTTAACTTTAGCTGATACTTCTTGATTCTTTCAAAGAATCACCTTAGCGCAGGAATATGCCCATATCGATCTTTTGACTTTACTATCATGTCGTCCACATAGGCTTCTATATATTTTTTCATCATATCATGCAATATGGCCATAGTTGCTCTCTGATAAGTTACCTCACCGTTCTTCAGTCCAAAAGGCATTACTTTGTAACAATAGATTACCCACGGAGTGGTAAAGACTGCCTTCTCTCGATCCTCTGGGTGCATGCTTATTTGGTTATATCCCAAGAATCCACCTATAAATGATAACAAGGCATGCCCCACTGTGTTGTCCACCAATACATCAATGTGTGGTAATGGGAAGTCATCTTTAGGACTTACCTTATTGAGATCTTAGAAATCCACACACATTCGCACCTTGCCATCTTTCTTCGGTACAGGTACAATGTTGGCTAACCATTAGGGGTACTTAATCACTTGTAGAAATCCTTCATACCATTGCTTCACAACTTCTTCTCCGATCTTCTCACTCCATTCTAGCCGTATTCTTCAGAGCTTCTGCGTTATCGATTTTACCCTAGGATAGGTCGACAATCGATGTTGCACGATGTTAGGATTGATACTAGGCATATCCTCATAAGTCCGAGCAAAGACCTCAGGAATTCTTTTAGAAGGCTAATCATCTGTTCTGCTTCTCCATCATCAAGGGTAGTGCCAATTTTTACCTCTCGAAGGCATTGGTCGGTTCCTAGATTAATCACCCGAGTATCCTCACGGATGGGTTAGGCTTTCTTTGGTTTGCATTATTTTATTGATTCTTGATATTTATTAAGATCATCATCAGAAAAAGGAAGCAAGTCATACTAGGAATCAGAAATTTCATTCATGAAAGAAAGAGTAACAAACTCGACATACAAGGACTCTGGACTCTCCTCGAGAGGGGAAGCTGACACGAAATTGTAAGCAACAAACTTGACAACTGACTTAACGACCGACTTAATGCTTTTGTTAGTGGTATTCAGGGTGGTTGACACAGTAGCATGAGTAAACTTGAAGTCTTCCCCAATGCTTGTCTAGTTCAGGAGATGTGGCAAAGGGCCTTCTTCTCCTTCTGAGAAGGTTGCTACTATTTCTTCTACAGTGTAATGGTTTTTTTGGATAGGTGCCTTCTTCTTCACAAATACTAGCTGATCAACCTTGTGCTCTCAAAAACTGAACTTTTTGAGGGGTGAGGATTGGTTGAGACTGCTCAATCCTCTTTCTATAAAGTCCATCTTTTCAAGCCTATTGAGGGATGCCATGCCGGTGCCTCGGTCACATCTTTGACCACCTTCACGGACCTTCCTGTTGCAGCTGATTTGGGCACAGTACATGCAAACCATCATTCTTTATGCCCTTCTTTGCTTTGCATATGCACTTCTTCCTCTGAAAGGATGAGGCTTGAGTTCATGCAACTCTCGGGCTCTTGGTTCTTGTAGGAGGGAGAAAATGTAACTTTTCAAATCAATAGAAAGCTATAGGCTCCAAGTGAGCCTTATCTTCTTTTCCCATTCTCTTTTCAAGAGGAATCAAGGACTTGGTGCCTCCTTTGATCGGAGCAATGTTGTAGGGTTACTAAAGGAAGACCCATTTTCAATTAGTGCAATCTCTGCTATCCCGGTGATGCAGCTGTCTTGATCACTTTCTTTGACTAGAATTTGCTATTGTTCTACTTCATGAGTTACCCAGTCAAACTCATCATGATAGAACACTTCAAATCCTGGTTGCATCTTTACAGAGGTTTCATCGAACTATGGCTCCACATTTTCACAAAAGGGGAAATATTCTCCTTCCCTTACAAAATATCCATTGAGAGTAGGGTAGTAAGAAATGGAAATTTTCCTAGCCATCCTCAATACTCTTTGCCCCTTGGTGGTCAGAGGAGTTTACCCGAGACCATTCTTTTCTTTGTTCACGCAGCTTTGGAACTCCTTGATGATATTTTCCTAATCCCATGCCAGGAAAATATTACATATTTTCATCAACTGATTCACTGGTGGACTCCAGACGGCCTCATAGTTAGCCGGGATTTCCTCCTTTGGAACTTCTTTGGCAATGACTGCACAAGTTGTTTCTAATTCGAAACCACTTAGTTGAATTTCCTAGTCTTGTTCTTCCCCATTTCAATATTGGCTAAGGTATTAATCACTTCAGGATCTCTGGCTACTGTGATCACCTTTTCTTCATGAATGAACTTCATCTTTTGATGGAGACTAGAGGACACCACTGCCTTCGCATGATGTAACCAAGGCCTTCCTAATAGCATGTTGAATGATGTCAGTATATCAATGACTTGGAAATAAATATCAAACTTTACCAGGCCAATCTTTATGGTAAGAGTGAGGACACCAAGGATTTTCCTCTTGGTATTGTCATATACCCGTATGGTATGGGTAGTCGGCCTCATTTCTTCCAGATTGATGCCAATACTCTTTACCGACCTTAAAGGTAGAACATTTAAAGCGGACCCATTGTCAACAAGCACCTGGGGAACCACCTTGTCAAATATTCTATTGTGATATGGAGAGCTCTATTGTGATGGCTTCTTTAGGGAGCTCTGAATCTGAGAATATCAAGGATTGTACTGCATATGTTGCCCCTACTATATGTGCTAGATATACCAGATTTATCTTAATCGACACCTGCACAATGGTGAGAGACTTCAAGACTACGTCACGATGTGTGGGAGAGGCCATCAGCAATCCCTAAATTGAGATATTAGCCTGGGACTTCTCGAGTTGAGGTAGGACTGGATTCTCTGGTTCTCTTTTCAAGCCACGATTTCCGACCTCATTAGCACTTGATTGTTCTACTGCTAAGGCCTTGTCCTTGTAGTCTTTTACACTCCGAGTATCCATCACACTGATAGGTTTCTTTATGATGATCTTTGTGGGATAGCAATCTTCATCATCACTGTTAGTTATGGTAATTATTCCTACCATAGGATCATCTTCTTCCTCAAATTCTTCTCACTACTTGGGGTAGGAAGTCGAGGTCCTACACAAATGTCCACAGCCTTGGCTCACACCTTCTTGACTAAATTAGAAAGCCGTGCAACTATTGTAACTATCATTTTTGTAAGTGTGGAATGTCCCCCTACTTTATTAAGGAACATCAACTGCTCAGCGTAATATTATTCATTGGTGGCTACTTCGCCTAACAATTGATTTATCTCATCAGCCTTGAGTTTGATGTCAATTAAACAATTATAGATATAAGCCATGTGCTCTGCTATAGGGTTTGGTTCTCCTTCCAAAGTGATCTCATATCCATCACTATCTTCTGAATCAGATGCCAAATATCCCCCTTTCATATGAATTATGAGTGCCGATTGAATAGCATCTGTGGGATCAATCATTAGGTCATCTTTGCCAATTGCATACACTGAATTTCCTCCCGGATCTCTGGGTGAGTAGTAGCCTAATTCGTCAATATCATCATTGTGCCAAGGCCCCTAGTAGCCATCCCAATCTGGGTACTCATCATCATCTTGAGAATCAGAGTCATCTTCATCTTTCTCATCTTCACTCTCTTTCTAATCATCTTTTTTGATTACTCCCTCACTTGATTCTTCATCTGATTCATCATCCTCTGTGTCACTCCCTATATGGATTAGGGAGGTGTACTCTTTATTCTGCTCCCCTATGGCCAATGCAGTTACTGCTCTAAAAAGATCATCTGTAATCACTTCAATTATCTCTGGATTGTTCCTTGAAGATATAGTGGGCTGAATTAGAGAAGTAGGATCACCCTCTTGACCTTCTTCTAAAGCATTCATTGATCCTATTGATGAGGTCATCTTTAGTGAATCTGGTAGTACAAGCATATCTTTCCAATTGTACCCATCCATCCATCCTTCTTTTGGGTTATATACCAAACGTTGAGAATGGGATTGGTATGAGGGTGATGTGGGATACAAAACGAGGTGGTATGAAGGTGATGTGATGTGTGAGGTAGGATATGAAGATTGGGGGTGATAAGATGAAGAAATTTCTTCTCCTTAGTGGTATGGTGAAGGTTGATGATATGGGGAAGGTTGGTAATATGGTGAAGGTAGGAGGTATGGTGGAGGTTGGTAATATGGTAAAGTGGATTCTTAGGTTGATGAGGAAGGATGAACGATGGGAGTCCGAACCTCTGATTCTTCTTCTGATGGCTCTCTTCTTTTAGGAGTCTTCATGGCTCTGGCCCTTTGACTCATGATTTTCCTATAAGCGCGGGCATTCATGTGATTCTTCCGAGCTCTGGGTACAAAGAGTTGAGTGGGATCACTCTCTGTGGCTTCTCCATCTAGATTGTTCACATGATCGGGGAGTGGATTGGTGTTGATATTGGGAGGTTGCTTAACCTTGACTTCAATGGTCCCATCGTCAACCAAATCCTAGATTGCATGTAAGAGACCTATGCATCTTTTAGTGATGTGCCCCTTCTAAGTATGGAAAGCACAATACTCATTGTCTCTGTACGAAGCTCGAGGAGGGTTGCTGATTACTTTTGGAGCCACTGTCCCTAGCAATCCTTGTTTCTTTAACTTCTCATATATTGTCATCACGTGCACTCCCAAATCAGAAAACTACCTTCTTGGATGAGGGACCTTCTGGGAGGGTGCATCTACTTGTATCACAAATGGTTGTGAAGAGGTCATAAGCGAGATTGACTAAGACCACACCTACCACATTAGTTTTAGGGCTCTTTCCCTGTCCAACTCTAGTGTTCTTGCTTGCATCTTGGGATGATCCTTAATACTGAGCCTCTCTCAGAATTCTATTTTTCACGCATGTACCGGTGGCTATTAGGGAATCAAAAGTCTATAGATGTTGGTAGTAAAGAACATCATAATAAGGCTTTGATAAGTTCTCAATCAACATCTCTACCTGCTCTACTTCCGAAGGCCAGTCTACCATTTTGGCTGCTTTATCCCTAAACCTTATTAAGAAGGTGGTGAATACTTCTCTAAGCTGTTGTCTCAACGTCTCAAGCTCCCAACATTTCACATCCACTTTGGTATTATATGAGTACTACTTGGTGAAAGATTTCACCACTGTTGTCTAATTTTGAGTTTGGGTGGTCTCTAACTGTGAAAGCCATCTCAGTGCAAGTCCTGATAGAGTTAACATGAAGGTTACCCCATCTAGTTGTCTGCAAGTTACCATGACTTGGAAATACTGAGGAAGACTTTGAGATGAGCCTTGGAGTTGCCTGACCCATCAAACCTATCGATTTGCCACTTGAACTTCTCGGGAATCCTGGCCCCAGAAAAGAAACTCATTTCATCTGAATCCAATGTTTGGTTTTCTGAACTCTTCCCCATTCAAAGCATATTTTCCAATTTTTTTTAACTTCTCTCTGACTTATTATTCTCTCTCCATTTCTGAAGGTTCCATACAGATGTGTGCTGCAAACTCCTCTTCCTCTTCTTCAATCACTACACTGAGAGGAGGGACCCTAGAGTAGGTTCCTCATTGACCATTTGGACAGGTGAGTGAGACTCCTCACTAACTGGTTGGTCTAACTTGCTCTGGTTCTCCCAAATCAACTCGGGAAGAGTTCTTTCTATGACCCGTAGGTTTGTTTTGATCTAACTCTCTAGTAGCTTGTGCTGGTTCAGTCCTGGGAGAGTTCTGAAGTGCATGCAATATCTGGGTTATTCCTCTCTTGACTTCAGCCATCTCTATCTACAAAGTCTCTATGGGATGGACCCATGCTTGCTCGAGTGATTCAGGGTTGCTTGGATCCATGCTAATTAGGCTGTAATCACTTGGCAGTAGACAATCTCAGAGAGACGACTGGGGTGACACTAGACTTAGGCGAGTCAACCAATTACCCTGACATGTCCAAATGGATCGCAGAGAATACTTGAGTTGTGGAATTGTGCCTGAACCAAAAATGGTTTATTTTAGGATTCTCGAATTCCAAACCCCTTGTTCACACATTCACTAGATTAATAACCAATGATCCATCCAAAGTTAGTCCACTTGGTGGTAGGGATTGGATGGGTTCATGCCCCTAGTCCACTCAATGCCATAAGCGGGAGATTCATACAAATGGCTTGACCAAAACATCCCTATTAATATATTCTTTGCCAATAAAGTCATGCTTTCCTTAATATTATCCCACTAGGTGACCTTCCTCTTAGTTTCCTCGGGTCTTTTAGATAATTCGGCGTTTTGTGGGACCTCAACAGAAGTTAGCCCAGATCGCGTATGCCAAATCATCCATATTTCATTTCTAAGGAGGAAGGACACCTTTTATCCAAAACCCACTTAGAAGAGCATTTCTTTATGACTAGAACATATCATAGGAATATTCCTTTTTAAGACCGTAAACAAATTCTACAGATTAGCTTGTGACATTCCTAGCATTCTCCATCTATTTCCTACATGATGCGAGTATGCAGTGGATGCAATAGGACCGATAAGGCTTCCTTGACAGGACCTATATACGCAAGGTATGTGATCCTTTTGATATACCCGTGGGTAAGAGATCAAGGGGATGACTTCTTTTCCCATTACTCATGACTACACACAAAGTTAAGCAACTGGCCACAGGGTGGGGGAACCGTGAGTGATTGTATGCAAAACTGTAATGCGGGAATATCATTATTCGATCTCAAAATGTCATAAAGTGCACGGACCTCCCCGAGGGTGCTGGCACAATTAGAAACATCCTCGCCGTTTAACAATACCCCACACCCTTGTACAGAAAGCGAGCACCATTTGCTCTCAGAGTACTCTCTATGACATGCACTGACCTCCCCAAGGCTGCGGGCATGACATGGAGTCCCTCGCCAAATGATTCCACTTCAAACACGATGTATGATGCAGTTAGCGAATGTAATAACAAACATGCGGTCAACTAAACATGTTTTCAAACAAATGTGGGGGTGGAAAATGTTCTTGAATTTAATAGTAGCTCCTAGTGTCTGAAGCTTGACATTTATCCCTAGTGGAGTCGCCACTGTGATGGTAGCGGATGGAAGATGATATCTTCTCTTCCCCTTTTAGGGGGGAAAAGGACTTGCATCCATTCCGTCCTCTCTCCTCCCTTTCTCTTTTATGAGGGAGGGGTGTGTCATATGTGCTTTGCTTGTGGGCCCCGTACCACCATACCGCTGCATGGAGATATGTGGAGGCCCATTTCACAAGAGTGTAAAGTTCATCATTCGAGATGGGGATTAGATGATGGTCCAATATGGGGATCGAGATCATGCAAAAGGGGTTTGGAGTCGCCAACTAGGATTATGGGCCTAGGACTAGGGGGTGGGCCCAATTCCTGAAAAAATGGCCCAAAAGTTGGTCTAGTCCAGAGATTTAGGGTAAGTGTCAGGTTACAGAATTGGGAAGGTGTTAGGCACCCAATCTACCCAGTTCAACAGGTCTTCCTACTAGATGCTTAAGAACGAATATTTTTCATGATTATTCCTATTCTGCATGTATGGCTAAGTTATCACACATATGTATATTGACTGAATTTAAATGATTATATACACTAAAACGATGTTAATGTAAAGTCTACATTATGCTAATTTGGGTAAGAAATTATACTTGAGCTTGACCCCTGTTTTGGGTCAAAAGGGGTGGGCCCCTGATTAGTATCGGCTCAGACTATCTTTCGGATTCTCCTAACTCAGGAGAAGATGGTCTTGACCTCCAACTTCCTTTCTTGAGAGATGCTGACTATGATGATATTTGGATAGAGTTCCAGCTAGGAACGATTACTTTTGGATTTGAATTCAGACAGAGCTTAGACTAGGGAAGGCTATTTTTGGATTTGGATTCGGACAGGGTTTGGCTAGGGAAAACTATTTTTGGGTATAAGATGAGGTGGCACTCCGACAGAGCTTTCGTTGCAGATAGGCTATGGGAGGGCTAGGCTGAGGTGGCACTCCAACAGAGCTTCCGCTAGGAGTGGCTATTTTTAAAAAGATTCTAAGGGCACTCGAGCAAAGCTTCCACTAGGAACGACTATTTTTTGAAACAAATGGATTGACCTAAAAATGGATTGAAGATCCCCAAAGCTCCAAAGAACACTTTGAAGATCTGAACAGAACTCTGGATCTTGACAAAGATCTCTTCGTAGACCCAAAGAACCTCAAGGGGGGAGGGATTTCTACTTTTGGTAAAAACCAAGAACACTCAAAGGAAGGAAGCTAAGAATATACTATTTTGGGAAAATGGATTGAACTAAAAACTTAGATTGAAGATCTTCAAAGTCCTAAAGAACACTTCGAAGATCTGAACAAGATTTCAAATCTTGACAAAGATTGCTCCGAAGACCCAAAGAAACTCAAAGGAGGAGGGGAGGAGGAGAGAGGGCAGAGCTTCTCTCTCTAAGAGTGGTTGTGGGATTGTGATCTTGGTGTGTAAAATCCAAAGGAGGGGTTATTTATAAGATTTCATGACCAAAAGGGAGGAGAGAGAATTTTTTAACCAATAAGCAAAAATTGGGTTTTTGGACTAATGGGAGGAGAGAAAAGTTTTTTTAACTAATGGGGGAAAAATGGTTTTTTAGACTAATAGGAGGTTACAGTGTACGGTATACTAGCGGAGTAGTGCATACGCATAAGTGGGTGAAGAGAAAATCTCTTCACCCATCGGGCTAGTGGAACACAAATCCTGGCTATTGACGACGGCCCACAAAGTTGGGTTGAGGTGCATGGGGCAATGCAAGCATGGGTGCATGGGTGGGTATGCATAGTGCAAGGGTGTGCGGGCAATGGTGCATGGGTGGGTAGGTATGGTGCAAGGGCTAGGCAGGCATAGTGTAAGGGCTAGCCTGCTCGTGCATAGGGTGTGTAGCAAGAGGCAAGGGGCAAGCGGGGTAGCATAGGGGGCACACAAGGTAGCTTGCAGGGGAGCGCGAGGCAGCACACGAGCCCACGAGGCAGCACGCAGGGGAGCGTAGAGCAACACGCGGGGGCATGCGGGGCAGTATGCTGGGTCACACGGGGAAGCACGAGGGGCATGCAGGGGCACACGAGGTAGCAAGTAGGGGCACATGAGGCAGTACGCTGGGGTGTACGAGGCAGCATGCAGGTACACTAGGCAGCACGCGGGGCCGCACGTGGGGCTAGAAATAAAAAATATGATATTTTGATGACGATTGCGGGAGATCCGACGATTCTATTTTGATGTGCTATATATCATCGGAATCGTATATTCATATACTAATATGGTCATCACGACAGAATTCCTCAGTATATAAAAAGTCAAAATTGGACCCTCTTCTCTCTCGCACGAGGTTTCTAGGGTTTTTAGGTAGGGGATGAACTTGGGGTATTTGGATAGGTGGGGAATTTTTCAAATTCCAATAGGCTTGCCAATGTGTGCGGTATACATATGAGAAAATATAATTTTTTGGGAATGATTATGGGAGATCCGACTGTCCGATTTTGACATGCAATATATCATCAGAATCGTATTTCTGAGTACTATCCATCTGTATGGTCATCTTGACCAGATTCCTTCGTACATAAAAAGTCAAAATTAGACACTCTTCTTGTCCGTGCGGTATTTTCAGGATTTTTTAGGTAGGGGATGTTTCTAGGTTTTCATAGTCAATCATCATCTCTATTGATCAAAAGTCAAAAGTCATGTCCAAGATCCACATCTCATCATAGCGGAGGAGGGTGACAAAATTGGGTGTCTACAATTGTTGCTTTTATTTTGGGATGTTTAATTATTTTAGAATTTGCTCACATGTGTAGATTTTTACATCTTTAATTATATTGTTCATATGATGACGATGTTCTATCATATGTTATATTTTTATGAATATGATATAAAATGTTTATGGATATGTATGGTGGGATCCGGTGTGGCCAAGGTGGTACCGGTACCATAATTGTCATATGTATGTTGCATTCATTCATTGATTATGTGCATTAGATTTAGTTGTAGTCGCGGATTACACTTTGTGGCCTATGTGTTACAGATATTGTGTACTCCAGGACTACATTTGAAAATGGATACACTTCGTGGCCGATGGATATACCGGCATGACGTAGTCCATACTTAATTGTTATTATACCTACTAGATTAGGTAAACAGACGTCGGTTACACTTTGTGGCTGAGGTTACCGGCATCGTGTACCCCGGAACTGTACTTGGAGATAGATTACACCTTATGGCCGATGTGTTCCTAGTATCGTGTAATATGTACTAATTGTATCATTATGAAGGCATGTAGCATAATTGTGGTTAGGCATCATTTTCTATCCTACGTCCCCTTGCCAACAGGGGATAAGGTGTTGGATAATCCATTTATGGTATGTTCGATGAACCTTCCTAGAATACCACACCCCCGGTATGATGTGATTATTGTCGGAGGTGAGAACTTGTCCAATATGGTGATGGACATACCGGTGCCATGATTGCCAGGAGGGGGTTATCAAGGGTTTGCTGGTGACCCATGGTCGCATACAGGGACCGGCAAGCTCATAATTGTGGCTAGGGCTTGTATCACTATGTAGTCGATGGCAGTTTTGAGACGAGGGATACAGCCTAATGTACCATAGTAGCATTTACCAGACTTAGTTGTATTGTTATGTGGAAAATAAAATAAATGAATTGCATCACGATCATCATGGACTATGTGTTTAATTTCTATAATCATTCATTATAAATTATTGTTGTGACTATTTTTCTTGATTGTGTATGAACCCCCCCTCACTAAGCTAGTTAGAAAGCTCACCCCACATATACACCTCTTTTTTTAGATGATGATGTAGGTACGGTCGTGCCTATGGCTTATGACTCTCTTTCCTCTGGACCCGAGTATGGAGTGAGCGACTGGTGGATGCCGAAAGCGGAGGAGCATGGCCAAGATTGTGCCTATGATTTTTGTACATATGCGGCACCTGAGGTGTTGGGCGTATTTTTGATTATTTTGATACAGATCTGTGAGTAGTATACTTTTAAGCTTGATATGTATAAGTCTCGAATATTTGTAAATAGATAAACTTAGTTATGGATAATTACAATATCATTAGATGTTCCCCATTTATTTATGATCCCACTATATTACTTTGATTCCACTGCTATTGGTTGATTTGTGTTGCGAGATTGTGAATTGTTAAGGTACTGCAATCAGAGATCTTGGTAGGTTCGTAAGATGGGTAAGCATCTTACTCACACCACTAGCAGTCCTATGTGGTAAGTTGGGTCTACTAGAAGTGGGGTGTGATAGCTTGGTATCAGAGCGCGATGCTCTACCTTAACTCACAATCTCAGTTGAACCATGATTTGGGGATTAGGATTGAAAATAAAAACTTCAAAGAAAATAATTAATAGAATTATACAACTAGGAGACAAGCATAAGTCTTAAAGCCGTTTCATTAAATAAAGAACTTGATTACAGAAGCTTACCCCATTTTCATAAAAATAAAAGACAAAAAGCTAGAAATCTTAACTAGCCTAAATTTATGAAATTCAAATAATAGAAGCAAATGACAGAAAATAAATTTCAACTAACATCTAGAACAAGGAATCTCAAAGAAAGCACTGAAAAAGGGAAATCTTAAGACTACAGCGGCATCACAAGCCACCACACCAGCTAATCCTATTAATGTCGATGCTGCTCTTAGCCTTGGGCTTGGCTATGGTTCTAACCATGTGCTTCTGGAGGTGGCACTGAAATGACGAGGTGAAAGATCATCATCTGCATTTGTACCTTTAGGAAGGCCACCTAGTTGTCCATAAGATAGTAATTTCTATCTATTCCCTCAAAACGGTTGTCCATCCTCCTTAGTAAGTCTGTGGTGGTGTCCAGCTGGGCAATCACATTATTAAGACCATAAGGCCTCGCACCCCTGGTGCCACGAAAAGTGGAAGCTACTCTAGAACCCATAGTCTGCAGGTTAAGTGGTGGAACACCACCAGAACCACCAACCCCACCAACTCCTCTCCGAACACCACCAACATCACCAGCACCACCACCAACATCACCAGCATCCCCCTCAGCACCCCTGCCAATAACTCCAGTATTAGCACCTAGGTGACCCTCTACCTCCATTAGCTGCTCTCCCTCAACCTCATTGGGTGATACCTCACTCATGCCCAGAGTCATCTTCCTCAGGAAGTTTTGATTCAAGTCTATGACATCATCTCCCAAGTATCCCTCACCTTCTAAGTCTACCCTAAATTGAAAGAACACATCAGCCAAGATCCTTAAGTAGCATAAGTTCCCGGCTCTGCGTGCCCCTCCCTCAGACCAGGTTACCATGGTCCACATCAGTAAATAGGGAAGGTGGATCGGCACCCCCATATAAACGCAGTATGTCACGTAAGCATACAAGACAAATACCTCATCATAGTGTCCATAGGTGGGAAGAACGTTCAATTGAACTGCTCGACAGATAACCTTCGGGATGGCCTGGTAGTTGACAGTGCAATTCTACCCAAAAGCAGCCTTGGTAAGCATATTATTCATCTCTTGAAGGACGCTGAGGTTCTGGAACTCATAGGCTAGAGTCCGGGGAGGGTAGTACACCAGTTCTCCTGTGTTGTCAACCATCAGAAGGTTGGCCAGTTGCCTCATGTCGAAGGAGATCCTGACCCCCATCACATAGGAGGTGATCTACATCTCTTTCGTGCCTCGATTCATGTACTAGAGGTTGGAGTAGAACAACCTCACCAGTCGTGGGTAGTACCTCTTGTTAGGTTTCAAGATAGGTACCACCCAATTGCCTCGAAGCATTAGCGAAGGTGAAACTACCGAAAGTCTCTCATCCTCACATACTTTCCCAGATCCACTTCCCGGTATTCAAAGTTCTCCCAACGGTCCTATTCGGCCACAGAGAGAAATAGTAGTGGGTTATATTGTGCTTCTTTGGGAATGTCATGTTGCTCTTGTGCAACAACGTGGCAAGTATGAACACGATGTCCGGACATGATTTAGTAATAATCCTAAGGTTTTAGAGAGTAAAACCTAAGTTAGAAGATTAAAACAAATCTCACAGAGAAAATCCAAAACCTAGGTTAGAGAAGGAAGAGAACTCACCTTAGATGCGTAGAGGGCGCTAATCGATCGTGAAATTGCCAAGGAAATGTGGGGAATAGGTTAGAGGAGCTCCCTTGGCCATATCCTCTTCTTCTCCACAAGATAGGTTAGGGTTTTGTGAAATAAACCCCAAGCCCGAGTCGTAAATAGTGGTTTTGGGTCCACCGGAAACACTAGGCCTGAATCTGATGACTGTTTTCGGTGAGTGAAACAATCCCAAATCAGCCTCAACCAGTTCCACCAGAAGAACACTGATATTTTCGATGGAATGACTCTATTTCTGGTGAACCTATTTTTGGGAATAATTTTTTTTTCCAAACATTATTATTTAATTGTTTCCTTATTTAAGGATCTCTTCTTGATATGCATGTGATAGGATCTTGATATTGGTAGACCCGACTTGTGCATGCTCTAGCCCTAAATTGCTTTATGTATACGTGTGGGACCCACTATGTATGTGTGTGTCACAATTACGTGCAACCTTATATATACATGTGAGCTAATCAGATTCCTCCATAGGAGTAATGTCACGCCAGAACATCCAATCCCGATCCCAGTCATACATGACACCTCCCACTTCCTTTACACGGAATCGGGGTAGACCACAAAATGCACCCCTAGCTAGGCCAGTACTCACCGCCCATGATGTGGCCTCCATCATGAATAATATGATGCGGGAAGTTTAGGGAAGATAGAATCAATTTATGGCCAGGATCGATAATTGGATCCAAGTGACACCGGAACAAGCCCAGGTACAAGTAGAGGGTTGGACAGACCTGACAAAGATGATGGAGAAGTTTTAGAGGCTTAGGCCCCCATGTTTCTCTAAGGTGGCCAGATCCGTTGCATCCATCAAGATGGATTGGTGGCATGGAAAAGGTATTTAGGCTAATGGGCTGCATGGATGAGCAGAAGATCCTGTGTACGGGTCACCAACTGTAAAAAGAAGCAGATGATTGGTTGAGTGCGACTGAGCCCATTCTGAGGGCTAATAACCCAAACCCCACTGAGCAGACTTTAAAGGGACATTCTTTGAGAACAATTTTTCGAAAAGCTTCCAGGGTAGGAGAGAGAGTGAATTCTCCTAACTGGTGTAAGGGTCCCGGTCTATGCTTGAGTAACGGTAACTCTTTGAGGAGTCATTCCATTTTGCTCCTGAGCATCTCTCAGGTGATAGGGCTAAGGTCAAGAAGTTTGAGAAAGGGTTGAGGCCAGGTATTGGGTCAACCATAGTTGGGTTGAAACTGTAAACTTATGCCAAGGTGGTCTAAGGGGCCAAATCTATTGAAGATCGGTATAAAGATAATTTTTCAACCCAACAGGGAACGAGAAAGAGGCCTATGGAGTCCACTGAATCCAGGAGACGTAGTAAACCCTTCCGAGTGCCTTATATCAACCCAACTCCAGTATAGTTCAGAAAGCCCGAAGCTAGCCAGACTTCCCAATCCTCCCATTCTAGTGTTATGTCTTAGTCTGTGGGGACGAGGCCAAGGTGTTTCTATTGTGATCAGCTGGGCCATCTAGCAAGGACATGCCCCCATCGGAGGCCAGTCGATGCACCGTACACTATGCCACCTAGGCCCCAGTAGACCTATGTAGGGAAGAGTGTTTTCCATGACCGCGGAGGATGCAGAGGTTGCACCCGGTGTACTGACAAGTACATTATTGATATCATTATTGCCTACACTTGTGTTATTTGACTCAGGAGCCTCGCATTCGTTTGTGTCACTAGCATTTGCAAAGAAGATGGGAATTCCACCCAAAGGACTGACTCAGTGTTTGGTAGTAAGTACCCCTACAGGAAGTGTAGTAGGTCAGAACTATGTATATGAGCCTTTTCTAGTGACCATAGGTGGACATGAGTTGAATGCTCACTTGATTGAGTTAGACATGATCGACTTTGACATGATCCTAGAAATGGACAAGTTGTCCGCATATAGAGCCAGTGTGCTATGTATCAAAAAGATGATCATTTTTAAACCTCCGACGAGGATGAGTTTGTCTTTCAAGGGGATAAGCCCAAGAAACCCAAGAAGGTTATCATATCAGCACTTTAGAAAAAGAAGCTACTGGATAAGGGATGTCAAGGCTACTTAGCATCTGTGATGGATACTGAGATAGAGGTTAGGCCATTGACCGAGGTAGATGTGGTGAGGAAATTTCCTGATGTATTTTCAGATGACTTGACAAGTTTACCCTTGGACCGAGAGACAGAGTTTGCTATAGATCTACTCCCCGGCTTGGCACCAGTGTCAAAAGCCCCTTACCACATGGCCCACACAGAGTTGAAGGAATTACAGGTACAACTTCAGGATCTTCTAAAGAAGGGATTCATTAGACCTAGTGTGTCTCCATGGGGAGCACCGGTATTGTTCGTCAAGAAGAAGGACGGAAGTATAAGGCTGTGCATTGATTACCGGGAGCTTAACAAGCTAACCATCAAGAACCTATATCCTTTGCCAAGGATAGATGATTTTTTCAATCAGTTGTAGAGTGCCAAGGTATTTTTCAAGATTGACCTTAGATCGGGCTACCACCAGCTCAAAATCAAGGATAGTGATGTCAGCAAAATAGCCTTCAGATCAAGGTATGGACATTATGAGTTCTTGGTGATTTCATTTGGCTTGACCAACGCACCAACTGCATTTATGGATCTGATAAATCAAGTATTCTAGGATGTCTTAGACAAGTTTGTAATTGTATTCATTGTTGAAATCTTGGTACACTCCAAGAGTGTGGAAGAACATGTTGTTCACCTGAGGTTAGTATTGCAACGTTTGAGAGAGAAGCAACTCTAGGCCACATTATTTTAGACATAGAGGTTAACCCAGGCGAGGTGAAGGCAGTCCTAGAATGGGAGACTCCCAAACCGTGGTAGATATTCGTAGTTTTCTAGGATTGGCTGGATACTACAGGAGGTTTATTAAGAACTTCTCTCACATTGCTACCCCAATGACCCGACTCACATGAAAGGGTGTGAAATTTGAGTTGTCTAATGCTTGTGAAAAGAGCTTCAAAGAGCTAAGGCAAAGGTTGGTATTAGCTCTAGTTTTAATTATTCCGACCGGTATAGGTGGTACGATTGTGTATAGTGATTCCTCTAAACTGAGATCGGGTTTTATATTGATGTAGCATAGGAAGGTCATTGCTTATGCATCCCACCAGTTGAAGGATTATGTGAGGAACTACCCCATCCATGATTTGGAGTTGGCAATAGTGATTTTTACACTGAAAATCTAGAGACATTACTTGTATGGTGAGAAGAGTGAGTTCTACAATGACAGTAAGAGCCTCAAGTATTTTTTCACCCAAAAGGAGCTCAACATGAGATAGAGGCATTGGTTAGAGTTGATGAAGGACTATGACTGTACTATCCACTATCACTCAAGAAAGGCCAATGTGGTAGCTGATGCATTTATTCAAAAATCCCAATCACTAACTTTTACATCACTGACCACCAATGAATATCTCATAGAGGAGGCCAGAAAACTAGATTTGGAGCTACTAGTGGAAGGTGTCACCTTGTCACTATTGGCATTGGTGGTACAACTTATTCTGGTAGATAGGATCGCTGTAGCTCAGGGTACTGATTTGCAGAAGCTGATAACAGAGTGAAGGAATGAACCCAGAAAGACCCGAATTTCTCTACAACTAAAGGCGGCATTCTCAAGTTCAAAGGGAGGTTATGTGTGCCTAATGATGGTGATTTGAGAGATACAGTTTCGAGAGAGGCACACAGCTCTCTATACTCCATTCACCCCAGCAGCACAAAAATGTATAAGGACCTCAAGGGCGCCTACTGGTGGAAAGGAATGAAGAATG
>NC_056558.1:27962081-27962182 GCF_013358625.1 Macadamia integrifolia
AGCTTTATATGTATAAGTCTCAAATATTTGTAAATAGATAAACTTAGTTATAGATTATTACAATATCATTAGATATTCCCCATTTATTTATGATTCTGCTA
>NC_056558.1:27963109-27980118 GCF_013358625.1 Macadamia integrifolia
GGGGGGGGGGGGCAAATAAATTCAACCTCAAAAGTCAAAATGACACTTCTCTCTCTTCGTAAGTTTCTCGATTTTGAGAAAAAAAATGGATGACATGCTTCTCCCTTTCTTGTTTTATTAATCCCAATCTCTCTTTCCATATTGTCCCTTCCTCTCTCCTTCATTACCTTATACCCTTTATTTAACTTTATTCCAAACTTGTCCTAAATATATTAATCAAGTACCTTATGTGTCCACCCTCTTCTTCCTATCTATTAGCCTATTAAGTCCACTTAATTACAATTTTTTCACCCAATTTAAAATCTTACTTTAATTATGATTGATTCAGGTTTTAGAATCTAGATCTGCATCAATAGGGGTTGTCGTGGATTTTCTTGTTTGATAAGATAATATCAATGATGACATTTTAATATGTTAATTGATTATCCACATGTTATCATTATTATTATTTTTTTGACAAATATATGCTATTATTTGCTATTATAGAAAGTGGTTGATGGATCACCTATCGACTTTTGCTATGACAAACATGATTAAACTTAATTAATATTAGAAAAAAAAAACATTTTGAGAAATGATTCCCAATTGGAAAGCTAGATTGGATTTAGGTATTCATGAAAGCATGGGGTATTAAAATTAGTTATAAACAATCAATTTTACTTCATTTTTAATACCAAAATATGCACGTATTTTTGCTCCTGGGTTTTTACATAGCAACCATATTTAACATGTCCTGTATCATTGTTGTGCATGAATTTTTGAAAAGTATTATTACCGTATGATCCGTTTAATTGTCGTACGTATCCATTCCTATATTATTGCTATTCCCGAACTTACTAAGTATGGTTCCAACAGTCATGTAGTGGAATTGGGTCAAACAATTGCACATGGCAACAACCTGCCCTTCCTTGCTAGAGAGTTTGCTCCTTAATTACTTCTCTAGGAACAAAACAGAAAGAGAATGAATTACAATAAGTGGAAAAATGCAAAAATGTCTACAACTATAGGAGAAACTTCAATTGGAGGCAAACATTTGCTGGATGTGAGAAGGTGAATAAGCTCTTGACTATCCAACTCTATGACGATGTTCTCCACCCCTTCGGAGATGCCTTTTAACATATTATTCCTCATAACTAGAGCTTCCCCAATTAACATGGAGCTGAATTGAGCCAGTTCAGATTTTTCTAAGATTGGTGAACCATTGTGGTTTCTAATAATGATTCCCAGGCCCACTTTGCCCTTGTCCATAGAAGCATCGCAATTCAGTTTGAAGGTAGATTACGGAGTTGTCTACCATTTTGGGGATCAGCACCACCTAGCAGGTGGGGGCAGAGGAGATCAATGGGCACTGATGAACTCCTAGTGGGATTTGGAGGCTTGGAGAATAACCTTTTGTGGAGACTAGTCATCCCTACCAAATAGAAGATTGTTACGGGCTATTCACAGGTACCAAGCTAGGAAGCTACAAAGGCTTGTTGCAATATGACCCTCCTTTTTTCATAGGATCTATAAGTGCTTCCAACTCAGGATCGAGTGTCTAACGTTGCAAATGTCCAAGTTTGATGGGGGTGAATGAAAGAGGTGAACCCAACCAAACCGCTCTAGCGAAAGGGCAAGAGAGACCCCCTTAATCCATATAGGGAATGACACAGAAGATGATGAATCTGGTCTAATCCGACTTCGAGCCAATGAAGTTAAGTCTGGCCCTATGGAAATCTTCTGGTTCATACACTCTGAATAGTACCAGCACTTGGAAGTAGGAGAATTTGATGGTCAAGAGGAATCTGATGAACCAAGTGAGGGGAATATCAGTGAAGAAAAAGATGATGACGACGATGATGAGGATGAGAGCAAAGATGAGAATGATGGGGATGACTCTGATTCTCAAGGTAATGAGTACCCGGACTAGGATGACTACCAGGGACCTTGGGACAATAATGAAGATAATAAATCAGGGTACTATTCACCCAGGGATCTAGGAGGATATTTTGTGTATACAATTGGCGAGGATGACCCGATGGTTCATCCCACATATCACATAGAAGGGGAAAATCCAGCATCAGATTCAAAGGATAGTAAAGGATTTGAAATCACTTTTGAAGGTGAAGCAAATCTTATAGTAGAACACATGGCTTATGTCTATAATCGTTTGGTTGACATCAAACTCGAGGCTAATGAGATTGATCAAATGTTAGGTGAAGTAGCCATCAGTGAATAATGCTTCACCGAGCAGTTGATAATCCTTGAAAAAACAGGGGGACATTCCACAATTACAGAAATGGTGGATACAGCCATTGCGTGGCTTTCCAATGCAGTCAAGAAGGTACGAACTAAGGCCCTTGGCATTTGCAGAGGACCTTAACTTCTTACCCCAAGTAAGGAAGAAGAATCGAAAGAAGAGGATGATCCTATGGTAGGGATGATTACCATAAAAAACAATGACGATGAAGATTGCTATCCCACAGAGATTATTGTAAAGAAACCTGTCAATGTGATGGAGACCCGAAGTGGAAGAGACTACAAGGGCAAGGCCCTAGTGGTAGAACAGTCAAGGACTAATAAGGCTAGAACCAGTAGCTTGAAGAAAGAACCAGAGAATCCAGTCTTGGTTTAGCTCAAGAAGGCCCAGGCTAATAGCTCAATTTGGGGACTGTTGATGGCCTCCCCCACACACCGTGAAGCAGTCTTGAAGTCGCTCACCAAAATCCAAGTATCGATCGAGATAAATCCAACACATCTCACACACATAGTAGGGGCAACATATGCGGTACAATCATTAATGTTCTAAGACTCTGAACTCTCCAAAGGAGCCCAACACAACGAAGCTCTACACGTCACGGTAGAATGTATTGACAATGTGGTTCCCCAGGTTCTCATTGATAATGGGTCCGCTCCAAATGTTCTACCCTCAAGATCTGCAAAGAGCATTGGCATCAACCTGAAAAAGATGAGGCCGTCAAACTAAACCATACAGGCAAATGACAACACCAAGAGGAAAATCCTTGGCATCCTCATCATCGTCGTAGTGATTAGCCCGGCAAAGTTTAATGTTGATTTCCAGATCATTAATACAACGGCGTCTTTCAACATGCGCTTAGAAAGGCCTTGGTTACATCATGCAAAGGCAGTCTCCTCTAGTCTCCATCAAAAAATGAAATTCATTCACCAAGGGAAGGTGATTATAGTAGCCGGAGATCCCAAAGTGCTAAACACCTTAGCCAATATTGAAATCACTTTTGAAGGTGATTATAGTAGCCGGAGATCCCAAAGTTCATCTTAATGGTTTTGAAATAGAGGAAACTTGTGCAGCGATGAAAAGATTTCGACTAACTATGAAGCTATATGGAGCACTCCAGTGAACCAAATGATGAGGAGCATGCAATACTTTCCAGGGATGGGATTAGGATAGTATCATCAGGGTGTTTCAAATTACCTACTCCAGTGGTCAGGAAAGGAATGAGTGGTCTTGGGTATATCCCTTAAACCCCCAGACTAAGAAGCAAGAATGGTAGCAAAGGGTAGAAAGTACTAAAGATGACAAGGAAAATCTCTGCCTCTTACTACCCCACTCTCAATTGGTACTTTGTAAGGGAAGAAGAAGATTTTCCCTTTTGTGGATTGAGCCATGTTTGATGAAACCGTCGTGAAGATGTAGCTAGGGTTTGAGGTATTCTTTCAGGATGAGTTTGACTGGGTAACTCATGAGGTAGAACAACAACAATCCAAGGAAAGAGAACAAGACAGCTACATCATTGAAATAGTGGAAGTAGCACTGACTGAAGATGGGTTCTCCTCTAACAACCCCACAATGCTAATCCAATCAAAGGAATTGCCAAGTCCCCGAGTACTCTTGAAGGGGGAATGGAAAAAGAAGATAAGACTCGTCTAGAGTCTATAACTTCCCATGGATTTGAAAAGTCATATATGTTCCTTTCTACAAAGGCCACGAGCTCAAGAGCTACATGAGATCAAGCCCAGGCCTTCCAGAGGAAGAAGCATGTATGCAAAAAAAAGGAGAGCACAAAGAATGATGGTCTGCATGCACTATGCTTGAATCAACTGCAATGGGAAGACCCGTGATGGTGGTCAGAAATGTGACGAAGGAGCATGGATGGCTTCAATCAGTAGGCTTGAAAAATTAGACTTTATAGAAAGAGGATTGAGCAGCCTCCAGCAATCCTCACCCCTTAAGAAGTTTGGCTTTAAAGAATATGAGTTGGATCAACTCATCTTTGTGAAGAAACAAGTGTCTGATGTCAGCACATATGAAGAGATAGCGATGAATTTTTTGGAAGAAGAAGAAGGTCCTTTGCCGATCCACCGAGCCGTTGACCCACTCCTGAACTAGACAAGCATCGGTGGAGACTTCAAGTTTACTCATGCTACTGAGTCAACCAACCTGAATACCCCTGGTAAAAGCATTAAGTCGGTTATCATGACTGTAGTCGAGTCAGTCATTGAGTTTTCTATTTGTGAGTCGACCTTCCCTCTCGAGGAAAGTCCAGAGTCCATGTATGCTAAGTCTGTTACTCCTTCTTTCATGAATGAAATTTCTGATTCCGAGTATGACTTACCTCCTTTTTCTGATGATGATCTTAATAAATATCAAGAGTTAATAAAATAATCCAAACCGAAGAAAGCCCAACCCATCCATGAGGATACCCGGGTTATTAATCTAGGAACCGACCAATGCCTTTGATAGGTAAAAATTGGCACTACCCTTGATGACGAGGAAGCACAATAGATGATTAGTCTTCTGAAGGAATTTTTTGAGGTCTTTGCTTGGTCCTATGAGGATATGCCTAGTATAGATCCCAACATTGTACAACACCATTTTTAGACCTACCCTGGGGCAAAGTCGATCAAGCAGACACTGAGAAGGATGCATCCAAAATGGAGTGAAAAGATCAAAGAAGAAGTGGAAAAGCAGTGGAATGCGGGGTTCCTACAAGTGGTAAAATACCCCCAATGGTTGGTCAACATTTTACCAAAGCCAAAGAAAGATGGCAAGGTATGAATGTGTGTAGACTTCCGAGATCTTAACAAGGTAAGCCCTAAAGATGGCTTCCCCTTGCCTCATATTAATGTATTTGTGGACAACACAGCAAGGCATACCTTGTTATCATTTATGGATGGATTCTCGGGTTACAATCAAGTGAGCATGCACCCAGAAGATCATGAGAATACAGCCTTCACCATGCTATAGGGAACTTATTGTTACAAGGTGATGCCTTTTGGACTAAAGAATGTCGAGGCAAATTACCAAAGAGCAGCTATTGCTATGTTGCATGATATGATGAACAAGGATATAGAAGTCTACGTGGACGACATGATAGTAAAGTCAAAGGATCGGTCGGGGCATATCCCTACACTAAGACGATTCTTCAAAAAATCAAGAAGTATTAGCCGAAGTTGAATCCTCAAAAGTGTGTATTTGAGACAACAGCAGGAAAGTTGTTGAGATTCTTGGTAAGTGAAAGGGACATCGAAGTTGACCCTATCAAGATCAATGCAATCTAAGAAATGCCCACACCTTGCACCAAAAAGCAGATACAAGGATTTCTAGGGCACATCCAATATATCAGTAGGTTCATAGCTTAACTGACTACAATCTGTGAACCAATCTTCAAGTTGCTGAAGAAGAATCCGCCCACATAATGGAATGACCTATGCCAACAAGCTTTTGATAAGATGAAAGGATATTTTATGAACCCACCAGTATTGAAGCCATTGGTGGAAGGAGAGCCACTTTTGTTGTACTTATCAGTAGGAGAGTATTCCATGGGCTCGTTGCTAGCACAAAAAGAGACAAAAAATGGGGTGGAGCATGCCATATACTACCTCAGCAAGAAGTTCTTGGAGTATGAAACATGGTACACATATTTGGAAAGAACCTATGTTGCATTGATTTGGGCAACAAAAAGGTTAAGACACTATATGGTGGCCTATCTAGTACGCACTATATGGTAGCCTATCTAGTACGTTTGATCTCAAGGATGGATCTGATCAAGTACCTCTTCGAGAAGCCAACTCTAATGGGAAGGATGGCTTGATGGTTGCTATTGTTATCAAAGTTTGACATCACCTATGTTGCTCAGAAGTCTATCAAGGGGTAAGCTACAGCCGATCATTTGGCTGCCCATCCCATGGAAGATGGAAGAGCTCTAGATGATGACTTCCCCGATGAAGAGATCACAACAATAGAAGAAGAAGACACAGCTAATAAATGTCAGTTGTTCTTTGATGGAGCAGCTAATCAAAAAGGGTGTGGCAGGGGAATATTGCTTATCACTCCTGATGGTCTTTATTTGCGTTCATTATTCTGCCTCGACTTCTCCTGTACCAACAACAACATTGTTGAATATAAAGCTTATACCTTGGGACTCGAAACTGCCCTGACCAATAGGGTAAAAAGGATCAAAGTATACGGTGATTTATCTATTGTCATTTGTCAAATGCAAGGAAAGTGGAAGATTAGAGATGAGAAACTGAATCCGTATTAAGAACATCTGGGAGAAGTAATTGGACACTTCGAGAAGATCTCGTTTAAATACTTCAAAAGGGATAACAACCAGTTTACTGATGCCCTTGCAACCTTGAATTCCATGGTAAAGTGCAACACTACGGCTAGGGTTCAACCATTTTTAGTGGAACAAAGAAGCAAACCCATTTATCAGAATTCGGTGAACTCTCTCACTATAGATGGTCGGCCTTGGTTTGCTCACATAGTGGATTTCATCAGGGAAAGGAAATACATGATTGAAGCAACTAAAAGAGAAAAGAAATTCCTAAGGAGATATGCCACCCAATTTATCCTTCAAGAAAACTTGTTATACAAGAGGTCCAATGATGGAATACAGTTGCTATGTGTGGACTAAGAACCAGCTACAACCATCATGGACAAAATTCATCAAAGCCTTTGTGCACCCCATATGAATGCCAATATGCTAGCTAAGAAGATCCACAAGCTGGGATATTATTTGGCATTTTCTCAGTTCTCCTTGGCCATTCTCTACTTGGGGCATTGATATCATAGAGAAGGTCAACCGTAAAACATCCAATGGTCACGAGTTCATCTTGGCCGCAATTGATTATTTCATCAAATGTTTAGAATCACAATCATACATAGAAAACATCATTAGTCAATATGGAGTGCCTCAAGAGTTGATATCAGATCAGGGATCTCATTTATGAGGCAAGACTGATAAGATCTGCACAAATTTTAGTAGAAGGCATCGTTTTACCACTTACAGGCCACAAACCAATGGGGCAGTAGAAGCTTCCAACAAGAACATCAAGGTCATCCTACAGAAAATTGTTGAAACACACAAGGATTGGGTGGATAAGTTAGTGTTGGGATTTAAAATATAACCGCAAGCATACGGATCAGTGTAACTACGAGTCGAACTCAGGGAGAGTAGCCACTTTATTCTTTTTCTTTTAATAATGCGAAAGTGGACCTATTAATGGTTATAATCTAATTCTAACTACCGTCATAAACATATGTATCTAAAAAAACGTCCTAACCATTCGTCATCTAAGGATTTAAAGATGCAACCACGCAATTAAAATTAAATAAATAAGTAACTGAAAATAAACAACCCACGTAATTAAAAAAAAAAACAATAAAGGAAAAAAAATGCTGAAATAAAAATAAAATAAAAGAAAGGGGACAAAGCTAGAGAGAGACTCACAAGTAGGTTTCTCTACTTAGCCCAAGGGATGCATCATAATATGAGCTTCCCTACTTGACCAGAGAGTCACTCTTACAAGGGTTACTCTACTTGGCTTTAGGGAAAGGGAGGCAATTAAAATAAAAATAATAAAATGATGGTTCTATGGCTGGGAGGGGCAAAGCTAACACATACACTAACCATGAACCTTGGTGGAAAGGAATAGCAATAATGTAACGACTTAAATTAAAATCCTAAACTAAGAAAGAAAGGGTAGTCAGAAGAGGGAATGAGAGGGGGGAGAGAAGACTACTGAAGGAGCCTACTTACTTGAATCAATGCTTGAACTTGAAACGTTGATTGATTTGAGATACTACCAGTACTAAAAACCAGATCTGAAATAAACCAAATCTGAAATTTCTAGTACTAGAGAAAACAAATCTTGAAAAAAAAATGCTCCACGGCTCGTGATCTTGTCACCTAGATCTAAGCCTAAAACTATAACTTAAAAAAAAAAAATTACAACTCAATTGCATAAATCATAAACATAAAAGGTTGAATAAAAATAAAAGAGTGCTTGCATTAATTGAAATAAAAAAGCTATTACAAAAGTGATTAAAGAAAAGATAAAAGCGAGCGAGAGAAAGAGAGAGCAACTAAAAAAAACCTAGAAGAAGAATGAATTGTCTCCCCTCCTCTTACATGAGTTGTATTTATAGGGAATGGGGAGGTAGGATAACAAACTTCTCTTTCCTAAAAGAGAGAAACCCACAATTGATAGTGAGATCTTTTGAGTCCAAAAGTGCTAAGATGGAGGAGAGAGAAGAGAGAAATAAACTTGGAGAAATTTCCTATAATTATTTTGCTTATTTTCTTTCCTTTTTTTTAATTTATTTTTCTCTTCTTTTTCTACCTCCAAGGGACGATTTTCCGTCTTGTTTTTTGTGATTTGGATAATCTTTTGGAGATGATGTGGAGGAGAGAGAAGATTTGGACAAGATTTATTTCTCCCTTTTTTTTTCTTTCCTTTTTTTTTCTTCTCTTCTTGCGCAAGAAACCCCTCCATGCCCTTAGTGCTTCAAGTGAGTGAAAAGCAGAAAATCTTCAACAAAATTCTCTAAAAAAACAACCATGAGATTTAAACTTGAGACCTCTTGGTGAGCAAGGGAATTTTGCACACCATAGTTCACCAACTATGCTAGGTAGTTGTTGTTACCAAAAATGAATCTTCAATCACTTAAGGATGTGTTCCATCGATCCTTGTTGGCATTTGGAATATTCCTTGTACCACTGGGGCAACTGCAAATGGGCTGGTTCTGCATCTCAATTCAGTTCTAATCCATTATTCTTTTTCTGACCCGAAAAGAATAATCACTTGTACGGGTGACCAAACGAATGTGTATTTTTAATTGAACACGTCCATCTTACTCAGAATTTCGTCCTCTTCACAACCATGAAAAGAAATAGGACCTCTTTACGTGTAAAATTGAAGATATAGCGTCCGATAGTCCTTAAGGCCTTGAAAATATAAAACCTGCAAAAAGAGAGTAAAACCCAAGGTAGCTCCATTCTAAATATGTAAAATGCATGTTTTACTACCCTAGATTTTACACATAAATGTGCTCATCAAAATTCCCCCACACTTAGACTTTGCTAGTCCTCGAACAAAACAAAAAGAAAAAGAATAAAGACAAAAAACCTAACTCACTTTCGTAGGAATCACGGTTGCAATTGGCATGTGCAACAAACCTTCAAACCCCTAGGTCACCCCTAGTGGACGAGTTGTGTCTCGTGGGTGTTTGCAATGAATATACACCCAAAATTCAAAATAAACAAATCCCAACTTTGGCTAAAGGTAAGGCCTATACCGATCCGAAGCAAATATAATTTCTCTTACAAGGGACCCCCACACTTGAACTTTTATTACCCTTTATCAATTCCAGGCACTAGCATATTTCTTAATTTGGAACTCACCTCGTCTCTTCCAAAACATCCTTATCTTAGGGCAAAACCACTTGTGAAGAAATAGGGAACCAATGACTAAGGCGTTGGAGTGTTTTTGACCAAACATGTTACCAAGCAATAATGACATTTGCACATTTTTTTTTTTTTTTTTGATAATAAACTCTATTCTACTCCACTACTTTTGGCCTGAATGACATGGTGGAGCAAACACCAGACACCCAAGTTACTATGTAGCTTCGCTTTTTTGCATATGTCCACAAAGGCAGTGATGCTAGAGTTACTTCAGAGGTTTCCTCCCAAGGAATTTCGATCAAGACACCACGCTTCCTGAGGCGCAATGCCCTGTCTAGTTCCGAGGGAATCAACTCTTATTCTTCTTTATACCACATTTCACATTTCATTTAAAATTGTGCATTTGTCAACCCATGCCAAATTAAAAAGAAGGTCTCAACTCCAAATCAAAAGTACAAGGAACCCACAGACTTACATATGGTCCATCACCATAAAACAGGGGTCTCTTATTTTTCAAAAGAAAGTCTCATCTCAAGACACAAGCATGTTTCTTTCTTCTCAACAAGGTTTTTATACGTTCAAAATGGGTACTTAATCAAAACTTTTATTTTCATACATCAAGCAATTGAATGGTATGATCATTAGCCAAAAGCTAAAGTAGGACTTCATCCTTAGCAAGCTAAAACAAAAAATAAAAAAATGAAAAAAAAAAAAGACTAACAAAACAAAGTGGAAAAAAAAAACAAACTAGTTTCCCTCCCCCACACTTAAGTCATGCAATGTCCTCAATGCATGGAAATAATTAAGAGCAAAGACAATGCAAGGGGGTCATACCTAATTAAAAGTTAGTCATCAATGTAAAGAGGTTCATGGAGATCTATGACCTCTTCACTACTAGTATTAGGAAACTCAAAGAACAGTTTCAAACGCTGACCATTAACTTTCGAAATTACCCCTGTTCCTGGATTCAAAATCTCTACAGTCCCATGGGGATATACATTATGGACAATAAACGGGTCATCCCATCGAGATCTAAGCTTACCACGGAAAAGATGCAATCGAGAGTTGTACAATAAGACCTTATCACCAATTGTAAAAGATTTGCATAGAATGTGCTTATCATGGAAAGCTTTGGTTTTTTCCTTATAAATCCTAGAACTTTCATAGGCATCATTCCTATGTTCCTCTAACTCAGATAGTTGGAGCCTACAATGAATTCTCGCATCAGACAAATCAAAGTTAAGCTTCTTGATGGCCCAAAAGGCCTTATGCTCCAACTCAACTAGTAAGTGACAAGCTTTTCTATACACCAAACGGTAGGGAGACTGACCAAGGTCAGTCTTGAATGCAGTCCGATGGGCCCACAAGGCATCAATGAGCCTAAGGGACCACTCCTTACGGTTGGGATTAACAGTTTTCTCTAAGATTTGTTTGATCTGCCTATTAGACACCTCCACTTGGCCACTAGTTTGGGGGTGATAAGGGGTAGATAACTTATGGGTGATCCCATACTTTTTCATTAAGGTTTCAAAGGGCCGATTACAAAAATGAGTACCCCTATCACTAATTATTGCACGTGGTGCACCAAAGCGGGAAAAAATGCTCTCTTTGAGAAATTAGACCACCACTTTGTGGTCATTAGATTTACAAGGTATGGCCTCTATCCATTTAGAAACATAATCAAAGACCAAAAGTATGTATAAATTCCCAAAGGAATTAGGGAATGGTCCCATGAAATCGATGCCCCATACATCAAAGATCTCAACAACCAAAATAGGGTTGAGGGGCATCATGTTCCTCTTATTGATACTGCCAAAAGACTGGCAGGCGGGACAAGCCTTACAAAAATCGAAAGCATCTCTAAAAAGAGTGGGCCAATAAAATCCACATTGGAGAACCTTTGCGGTAATCTTCTTAGGTCCAAAGTATCCACTACATGCATGATCATGACAAAAAAAGAGAATGGAATGTTGCTCATGATCAGAAACACATCGTTGGATAATCTGATCCGAACATATCTTAAATAAATAAGGATTATCCCAGAAAAAGTGTTTAACTTGGGAATGAAACCTATACTTATCTTGGGTGGACCAGTGATCTAGAGTCACACCTGAAACTAAGAAGTTGACAATGTCAGCAAACCATGGTTCACTAGACATTGCAAATAATTGTTCATCTGGAAAGTTCTCGTTGACTGAAGAATCGACAGTCAAGGAATTGGAAAGCCGGGATAAATGGTCTGCAACTAAGTTTTCAACTCATTTCTTATCCCTAATTTCTAAATCAAACTCTTGCAAAAGTAAAACCCACCTAATGAGACGGGCTTTGGCATCCTTCTTCTGAACTAGGTATCTGAGGGAAGAATGATCAGTATACACCACCACATATGAACCAACTAAGTAAGATGAAAACTTTTCTAATGCAAACACAACAGCTAAAAATTCTTTTTCAATGGTTGTATAATTGAGTTGTGCATCATTTAAGGTCCTACTAGCATAGTAAATGACAGTGGGCAACTTATTAATCCTTTGACCCAAAACTGCTCCTATGGCAAAATCCGAAGCATCACACATCAGTTCAAAAGCTTCAGTCCAAACAGGTGGTTGAACAATGGGTGCATTGGTCAACTCCTTCTTAAGTTGCTTGAAGGATTCTAGGCACTCTTTAAAAAATTCAAAAGTTTGATCTTTGGCAAGTAATGAGGTGAGAGGTCGGGCTAACTGACTAAAGTTCTTAATAAACCTTCTGTAGAAGCCTACATGCCCTAGAAAGGACCGAACATCCTTAACAGATTGAGGAGGTGGTAAATTATCAATTAAATCCACTTTGGCTCTATCTACCTTAATTCCCTCCTTGAATATTATATAGCCTAAAATAATACCATATTTAACCATGAAATGACATTTCTCCCAATTCAAAACCAAATTCTTAGATATGCACCTTTTCAAAACTAGGGAAATATGATGAAGACATTCAAAATAGGAATTTCCATGAATTGAAAAGTCATCCATAAATACTTCTAAGAATTTTTTGACCATGTCAGAAAAGATGCTCATCATGCATCGTTGGAATGTAGCAGGGGCATTGCAAAGCCCAAAGGGCATACGCCTGTAAGCAAATGTTCCACATTGGCATGTAAAAGTGGTCTTATGTTGGTCCTCTAAAGCAATTGGGATCTGGTTATAGCCGGAATATCCATCAAAAAAGCAATAGTATTCATGTCCAGCTAACCTCTCTAACATCTGGTCAATGAATGGCAATGGGAAGTGGTCCTTTCAGGTTGCCGCATTTAACTTCCTGTAGTCAATGCACACACGCCATCCTGTTTGGACACAGGTAGGGATCAATTCATTATTGGCATTAGGAACTACAGTCACACTAGACTTCTTAGGCACTATGTGAACTGGGTTTACCCATTGGCTATCAGAAATAAGATAAATTATTCCATGATCCAAGCACTTTAGGATCTCTTTCTTAATGGCTTCCATCATCACTGGGTTAGCTCTTCTTTGGGGTTCCGTGGATGGTTTGAAATCTTCCATAAGATGTATATGATGTTGCACAATAGAAGGGCTTATACCCTTGATATCAGTCATGGTCCAACCTAGGGCTTCCTTATTATCTTTTAACACTTTAAGTAACTCCTCTTCCTGGCTAGAAGTCAAATTTGAAGAAATTATTACAGGAAGAGTCTGGTCAAGCCCTAGGAAAGCATACCTGAAATTAGATGGCAACTCCTTAAAATCTAGCTTAGGGGACTCAACTATGGAAGGTTTGAAAATGGAATTGGAAGGGGGTCCTAAGGGCTCCACAAGTGTGTGAAGACTCAAGACTTCAGAAAAGAAATTTTCACTATCATCATCCAACTCATCCATACACTCTTGGAATTCTGAATCAAAATTAATATCAGAGTTGGAAACTAAATCATCAGAAAAATCCAGAAAATCCTCAAGCATATTGATCTCTTCTTCCATATGTGGTTGCTTGCCAATCCTAAACATGTTAAACTCAACAGTTTGGTTACCAAAAGATAATCTTAGGAAACCATTCCAGCAGTTGATTAATGCATTACTGGTAGCCAAGAATGGTCTTCCTAGAATTATTGGGATCTCATCCTTGGTTGAGAAGGGCTTATTATCTAACACAATAAAATCAACAGGAAAAATAAATTTCCCCACCTTTAGTAAGACATCCTCAACCATCCCTTTAGGAATCTTAATAGACCTATCTGCCAACTGAAGAGTAGTTCCAGTGGCTTTCAATTCTTCCAATCCTAGTTGCTTGTACACATGGTAAGGTAAAAGATTCACACTTGTGCCAAGGTCAAGTAAGGCATGCTCAATGTAGGTGTGGCCTATGATACAAGATATGGTAGGACTCCCTGGATCCTTATACTTGGCTGCTATAGGCTAAGTAATTATGGAACTAATGTTACCTGCCAAGAACGCCTTTTTGGGCACACTAGTGATACGTTTGTGAATACACAAATCTTTCAGTACCTTTGCATAGGCGGGGATCTGGGATATGGCATCCAAAAGAGGGATGTTCACTTCTAACTTTTTGAAGACTTCTAAAATTTTATCCATGGAAGCAGTCTTCTTTTTGTGTACCAAGTGATTAGGAAATGGGATAGGATGAACATAAGGACTGTTAGGGATTTGTCCCTGTTCAGAAGAATCATTTTCGGTTTCCTCAACCAAATCATCTTTAGTTTTAGAAAAATCTTTAGGTTCATCAGACAAACCTGGAACAAGAGGCACACTTATGTCCTCAACTGAAGGAGAGTTAATAGGAGCAATAGATGAGGAAGATTTAGGAACGCTTTGTTGGTACTCTCTACCACTCCTAAGGGCATAAACAACATTACATTGGTTAGAGGGCCCTTGTCGGGTCTAATCTTGTACTATATTCAGTGGTGCATTAGTTGATGTTTATGGACTAACAGGCTGATGATGCCTAGGGTTAGGCTCTGGTTGACTGGGTAAAGTTCCTTTCTCCCTCTCACGCATAATTGAGACAACTTGAGTGAGTTCTCTCATAAGATTTTGATGGCTTGTCATGAGGAGGGCCATATTTTTTTTCAAGTCACTTATTCTACTTGCCTCTCCAGTATTGGTAAACCCAGGGGGTTACTGATAAGATGATAGGAGAGGGGCCCTAGGAAAACTAGCCTGAGGTCCTACATTTGACCTAGGAAAAGTATTTTGGAAAAAATATTATTGTGCAAAAGGAGGCCTTTGGAGTCTAGGTTGACCTTGATTATGAAAATTGGAGGGTCCTACTAGGTTGCCCTGATTTCAAGAGAAATTTGGGTGATTTCTCCATCTTGGATTGTAGGTGTTACTATATGGATTATTCTAGTATAAGGCATTAACACTATCATTAGAAGTGCCCCCAGAGGTATTGGGGCATTCTTCTATGATATGTCCAGGGGACTGGCACCAAGCACAATTCTTAACCAAATTGACTGATGATGGCTCTCTAGGAACAATACCTCAATCCTCTTGATTAGGCTATCCAAATAGGCTTCCTTGGCTACTATCCCATTCAAAAAATATCCTTTCCCTCCTATGGTTCTTTCACTCTCTTGGGTTGATTCTCACTCACGGGTTTTGTCAGCTAAGTCAAGTAAGAATTCTCATGCCTTTCCTTCATCTGTAAAGGATGTGAATCCCTCGGGTATGGTTTTAAGTATCGGTGCGTATCGTGCAGTATCGGTCGATACGTATCCGTATCGGTAGGCATCGGCACGATACATACCGATACGTATCATAAAAATTTTAAAACCCTTATGTATCGATACGTATCCTACGATACGCACCGATACACCACCAATACGCACCGATACTCACCGATACGTACCGATACTCTATGAAAAATTCAAAATTGAAGTGAAATGTATGTTTCGGTATGTATCGGTATGTATCGATACGTATCGATGCATATCGGTATGTATCGACCGATACACACCGATACGGTCATAAAATGGCCAAAATGGATAGTTTTTGAGAAAAACATAATTTTTTGAGGTGTTTTTGTTCCAAAGTTGCTGCCAACCATTTTTCTCTCTAACTAAAGTAGAAATCAAGGTTGGGAACAAGGATTTTACATTGATGGGACAATTACAAACCTTGGATTCTTAGTACGATACTCTCAATTTACTGTTTATGCATAATAAATGTTATATATAAATTTTTTTAACTATTTTTTTATACAAATGTGTATAAAAAAGTGTTTCATATACATTTATGTGCGTATCTTTAGTGTATCTTAGCGTATCTCCGATACGATACAATACCCTCCGATACATATCTTAATTTTGACCGACCGATACGACGACTGATACCGATACTTTAATCCTTGCCCTCGGGACACATAGACTCTATCATTTGTTTAGTTGGATAATCAATACCCTCATAAATATTTGACATAAATGATATAGTTCTAGGCCATGGTGAGGGCATTCTTAGAGTAGATCCTTGAATCTCTCCATAAGTTTGAAAAATGACTCACTAGTCTTTTGCCTAAACTGAAGGATATCACTTCTAAGCTTATTGGTCTTGTGAGTTGGGAAAAACTTCTTGAGGAAGACAACTGTGAATTGTTCCCATGAGGTTATAGAATTTGTGGATAACCCATACAACCACTTCTTAGCTTGGTCTTTCAATGTAAAAGTGATAAACCTAAGCTTAACAGCATCATCAGAAAGTTGTTGGATCTTAATTAGAACACATACCTCTTCAAATTCCCTTAGAAATAGGTATGCATCCTCAGAAGTCAACCCATGGAAGTGGGGCAACATAGTGATGTATTGAGATTTGAGTTCAAAATTATTGCCCTGGGCTTGTGGTAGAACTATGCAGGAAGGTTGGGCTGTTCTAATAGGGTAGAACCAATCTTTTAGAGATTTAGGTGAAGGGTTTTGATGTTGGTCTCCCATATTAAAAGGTTTTAAAGAGAGCAAACGTATAGGGTTACTACTTGTTGGATCTATTCTTTCTAATCGATTCTTAGTATTACGTACCCACTTAACACTCATGCAATAGAAAACTACCCACAACTAGAGGAAGACAAGCACAAAAGAATGGATAGCAAAACTTTTTTTTTTAATGATTTTTTGATTTTTTTTTTAAATTTTTTTTTTTTTTTTTCCTCTTCTTTTTTGGCCTCTAAGGGACGATTTTCCTTCTTACTTTGTGTGATTTGGACAATCTTTTGGTGATGATGTGGAGGAGAGAGAAGATTTGGACAAGATTTATTTCTCCTTTATTATTATTTTTTTTTAATAATAAACTCTATTCTACTCCACTACTTTTGGCTTGAATGACATGGTGGAGCAAACACCAGACACCCAAGTTA
>NC_056558.1:27980138-28029460 GCF_013358625.1 Macadamia integrifolia
AAATGTGCTAAGTTGGAGGAGAGAGAAGAGAGAAATAAACTTGAAGAAATTTCCTATAAATTTTTTTTTTTTTGCTTAATTTCTTTCCCTTTTTTTTTTATTTATTTGTCTCTTCTTTTTCTCCCTCTAAGGGACGATTTTTCTTCTTACTTTGTGTGATTTGGACAATCTTTTGGTGATGATGTGAAGGAGAGAGAAGATTTGGATAAGATTTATTTCTCCTCTTCTTTTTTTTTTTTTTTTTCTTCTCTTCTTGTGCAGGAAACCCCTCCATGCCCTTAGTGCTTTAAGTGAGTGAAAAGTAGGAAATCTTCAATAAAATTCTCTAAAAAAATTAACCATGAGATTCGAACTTGAGACCTCTTGGTGAACAAGGAAATTTTGCACACCATAGCTCACCAACTACGCTAGGTAGATGTTGTTATCAAAAATAAATCTTCAATCACTTAAGGATGTGGTCCATCGATCCTTATTGGCATTTGGAATATTCCTTGTACCTCTGGGGCAATTGCAAATGGGCTGGTTCTTCATCTTAGTTCAGTTCTAATCCATTATTATTTTTCTGGCCTGAAAAGAATAATCACTTGTACGGGTGACCAAACGAATGCGTACTTTTAATTGAACACGTCCATCTGGCTCAAAATTTCATCCTCTTCGCAACCATGAAAAGAAATAGGCTCTCTTTATGTGTAAAATTGAAGATATAGCGTCTGATAGTCCTTAAGGCCTTGAAAATATAAAACATGCAAAAAGAGAGTAAAACTCGCAAAAAGAGAGTAAAACCCAAGGTAGCTCCATTCTAAATAGGTAAAATGCATGTTTTACTACCCTAGATTTCACACATAAATGTTATCTTCAGTTACCCTTTGCCTTATGGGCATATCAGACTTCTGTACGATCCTTGATAGGTGCAACTCCCTTCTCTTTGTTTTATGGGGTTGAGGAAGTTCTACCCGTGGAGATCCTAGCACCATCCCTAAGGGTGTTCCTAAATAGTCAGTTACCTGAAGGAGAATGGGTGAAGGCCAGACATCACGAGCTCAACTTTCTCGATTAAATGCATATGAAGGCCATTGACAATCTGAAGAAATATCAATTGAGAATGGCAAGGGCTTTCAACAAGAATGTGAAGCCCCATCACATAGAGGAGGGTGAGCTGGTTCTTTGAAAACAAAGAGCTCCAATTCATTCAGGCTCAACTGGAGTGGCCCATTCATTGTCAAAGAGATTCTACCAGATAAAGCTGTAAAACTCATAGACCACAACGGCGAAGAAATATCTGGACTGGTCAACATGGATCAACTGAAGAGATACTATGTCTGAAAGGGTGAATAGCCTGAATTATGCTAGACCTGATTCCTCTCAAGGGATACGTAGGCAATTTGACATGTGCAAGTGTGGTCTCAACCATTTAAAGGTAATAAATTGGTTTCTAGAATAATAATCAAAGTATCTAAAAGATCAGCATAGTTTATATCCTCTAAGAATCTCCATTTGGTATATAAGACCATTAAGTATCTGTCATTCACCTATGGTCCTCCAAATTCTTATCCAGAATTCCACCCCCAATAGTCGCCACCCGATACCAGTACATTAAGGCCAGTTTATTCTCCATCCTTGATCAATAAAAAAAAAAACGCTTTATGCAATAGTGGAAAGGCTTGGTTATGTCAGTAGCTAATAAGTAATGCTTTGATAAATCATCACATCTCCTTTTTGTTTGTGATGACTGCAGGAAAAGTCATGGGCTTGCTGGATGAGACTTTGAGAAAATGGACATTGGACATAAACATGAGGGCACCAGGACTGCTAGAACCTATAAATATGTCAATGCTCAGTCGGATCAGGTGTGTAAAGTTACACCACCATTTACTCCGGCAAGTGCCTTAACACTCGGATGCTAATCTTCATGTGTTTCAGTTTGGATTAGTTGAGGTCTGTCCAACTCCCTAAGAATTTTGAGTTTGTAAGCTATCTACACCCAAGGGTAAGTTAATCCAACCATCTTTGAAGAAATATTACTCAGAGGAAATTCAGGATTTCTTCGGATGAAAAGAGGAGGAAGTGAAGCAATTCGTTAGATATGGGAAGATTGACATTCTGAAGGTGGCCAGGATCTTCACTCAGAATCTATCATTGGGAGGAATCCATCAACAAAGATCATAGGATGCTTATCTACTTTACATGATAGCTCGCTATATTCTCCAAACTCCTAAACATGGTGCACCACTCGTTCTGATAGAAGTGGTAAAGCAGTTGAAGAAAGGAGGTGATATCATCCCTATGGTCCTTGCGAAATGCTCAAGGGATTTTATGACATGAGCCATAGCCATAGATTCGGACTTGATCATTATCAAGTAAGTCCTGCTATTTTCTAGATTTGGCGCCTCGAAAAACTGAAGTTGACTAGTCCATTAAAAGAATACCAACTCGGAGCTCTTTCCTACCAAGATAAGAGCGAAGTCCCATAATTCAAATTTATTGTTGATTGGGAGAAGTACATGCAAGAAAGAACTGCATGGTATATTGCATGGAGGAGCCCATGGTGGCCACGTAAAAATTTTCTAATGAAGACCCATGGACACAACTATATCAGGTTGATGGGATTGATGCATACTTCCTTTTAATTGCCCACCTTTATCAGTCGACAGTATGGATTGAAAGAAGAGGACCCAGGAGAGTTGGTAAACTTCTACCCACCTTAAGAATTGTCTCCCAACCTTGTTACCTACCTATCTTGTCTATGGTAAGAGAGTTATTTTCATCCCATGTATTGAACTTGATAGTAAAGTAGTGTGATATTTGGATTTTCGTGTCACTTCAATTATTCTAATGAAGACTCGAGTTGTGGAATTAATCGTGCCTAAAAATTTTAAATTCATAAATAAAATTGGCTTCATAACACCAATAGATCTTCATTCATAAAGGGCCAAATTTGGAATAAATATAGGGAGGGGAAAAGAAAAAAGATATACATGTGTTTGTGCTTGTAGGAACTACAAGAACATATCCCTAAGAGTCAAAGTCCTCATCTGAACCTCACTCGGGGTCACCCTCATGGAATGTCAAGGAGCTCGTAGATGCCAATCCCATATTTTCCAACCTCCGGGTTAGATCCAGAATCTGTACATGCTGCTAGGCATTATACTGATGGTAGGAGCTGACTTGTCTCTCTAAGGCAACAATCCTTCCTTCCTAAGGAATAAAAGAGAGGATCAAGAAAAAGAGTAACAAAAGAAGGACAAAAAAAAGGGGGGGGAGGATACCTTGTTGACCACCACCTCATATAAGATCTGATTCATCCTCCTGATCTAGGTATAGACCTTTCGAGACACCGGAGAAAGAACATATCAGCCAAGGAAGTCAAAAGCTAATCAAATGAGGGATGGTTAGATACTCACATAATCCTATAGCATAGGCAGCCCAAGAGAAGCATCTATGTCTATTCTCTGCCTTAGAAGATGAGGATAGCTAGGATTGGCTGTGTTGAGACAGGACCAACCTGGGAAACTGTGGAAGTGGATGGTGGCTATCCTGAGCAACCCACCCACACTAGTAGAAGGTCCGGCTTGGAATGGACCAGCAGCACTGACATGTGATTGAACAGTAGAAAGGTCTACACATTGTGTTCTCCCCTGAAAGAACATCAATCAAGGCCAAATAAAAAGAAATTGAAGCATGAAGGTAATATTCAAGGAAGAGCAACATACCACTGGACCGTCGAGGCCAAGAGAGGTGTATACCATCTCTTCCTCAAGGAAGGTCTTGTAGTCCCTTTCCTGGCCAAGGACTAAATCATCCCATATTTCGTCAACCAGTTTCTCGATTTGGTCCGTAGGAATGTAGTCTGGACAATGTATGGTTGGTGGAGGAAGACAAGGAGAGAAGCATGTATCCGAATCAAACCATTAGGGTATAACTCTCTCTCCTAAATACCAGGCATGGCCCCATATACTCCTAAATAGGACTCAGTTATCTGATAAATACTTAGCCCGAGTAGCTTCTTCAAGGTCTGGGAACGTAAGAGGCTAGAACGGTCTCCAAGTGACCTGAAAATTCAAGAAAAAGCAAGTACAACACAGGATAGAAGGAAATTTAATGACAAATGTGGCCTACCTCTGTATGACTGTTCAGGAGAGAATGACCAGTGGTCCCTAGAGGATGGCGTCGGCCCCTGAGAACTCGGCAATCTCCCCATCTCATGGCTATGGGAAAGGGCAATGCTCGAGGATCCTTCAGTATGGGAGTTATAATCTCCAAATACTCATAGCACCAGGGCTGATTTGAAAAATCAAAGTGAGAAAATGCAACCAATCAAAAGCAAAGGGCAAGATTCCAAATCAAAAGCCAAAATTCAAGACTCCAATCTCTTAGTTCAAAAATTCAAGAACCCCAATCAAGAGATAAGAGAGGAATCAAGAAAAGAAACAATTCCATTGAACTAGCCCTAGGTGGCCCAATTGCATTGATCGGCCCCAGGTGGCCTAATTTCATTGACCCAACCCCAGGTGGTTTAATTTTATTGAACCGGCCCTAGGTGGCCCAATTTTATTGACCCGGCCCCAGGTGGCCCAATTGTATTGAATTGGCCTCAGGTGGCCCAATTTTATTTCACCCGGCCCCAGGTGGTCCAATCTCTTTGAATCGGATCCCAGTGGCCCAATCTCATTGATGAATTCCTTAAACTGGCACATGGAAGCCCAGCGTAGGAAAAGACAAAGATCAAGTACTAAAGTCTTTTGCAAGATTGGAAGAGCAGCAAATTTCTTTCCTATAAATCGGCAGCCCAGGAAAGTCTCAAACTTTAAAGTAGTTAAAAGATATTACCTATTGCATTTTTCAACTCCATCATTAATGAGAAAAATGACAGCGGTACATGCTCTGGGTGATAAAATGTGGTCGTTCTTTTCTTTGCCCATCGACTGACGGCACAGGCCTCGATCGACGACATTGGCCTCGGCCAAAGAGGGGCCTTCTATAGACACCCAATTTTATCACCCCCTCCAGCTATAATGAATTACAGATCATAGACGTGACTTCTTGCTTCCAACTGATACAGATGACAATTGATGAAGACCCAGAAACATCCCTTGCTCACCCAAAACCCCAAAAATCCCTGTGGGAGGAAAGAGGCCCCAGTTATCACTTTTCATATATGAAGGAATCCTGTCAGAATGACCATATGGATGGATAATACTAAGAATCATGATTCCAACGATATATGGTGCGTCAAAATTGGACTGTCGGATCTCCCATGATCTTTCCTGGAAAATCACATTTTTACATAGGTGCAACCTTGCCTACCTCACGTGCACAACCCAGCCAACCCCACGTGCCCTGTGTGCATGCTACGTGCACCATCCAGTCCACCCTACGTGCCCTCACCAGCCCTGCATGTACATCATGCTCCCCCGCTCGAACATCTTACTCCCTGGCCAGCCAACCCCGTGTGCCCCCCAAGCATGCCACACTCCCTCACCAGCCAGCCCCGCGAGCCCCCAAGCGCATGCCATGCACACCTACCTACTTGCCATGTGCATCATGCCTGCACTATGCACCCCCTGCCGCACACAGCCCTGCTTATCCTAAGCACCTTGTGTCGCACACTCCTGCCAACCTCCCCACGCACACCCTACCTGCCTTATGCACCCATGAATGCCCCAGCCTCGTAAGCCGCCATCAATGGTCATAATATGAGTTCCATTGACCTATTGGGTGAAGAGATTTTCTCTCTACCCACTTGTGCACTATACACTACCCAGCTAGCATACCCTACGCCGTAACCTCCCATTGGACTAAAAAGGTATCTTTTTACCCCATTGGCCAAAAAATTTATATTTTCATCCCATTAGTTTAGAAAAACCACTTTTTCCCCTCATTGGTTATGGAATTTCCCCTTTCCTCCCCATTGGTTCAAGAATCCTATAAATACCCCCCTCCATTTGGATTTACACACCACAACAACCCAAGCCTCTTAGTGAGCATCCCTTTGTAGAGAAGCTCTGCCCTCTCTCCTCCGCTCCCATCTTGAGGTTTTTCAACTCTTCGGAAAGATCTTCATACTTCGAAGCGTTCTTCGGGCCTTCGAAACTCTTCAATTCTTTGCCTTCTTTGAATGATTTTTGGTAGGAAAATTTTCCCCTTAGTCTCCCTCCCCATTTTGAGATTTTTCAAGCCTTCGAAGAGATCTTCATAAGATCCGAAGTGTTCTTCAGGCCTTCGAAGTTCCTCAATCCTTAAAGAGTAGCATATTCCCAACGGAAGCTCTGTCGGAGTGCCACCTTAGCCAAAGTCTGAAAATAGCTTATCCTAGCGAAAGCTCTGTCGGAGTGCCACCTCAGTCAAAACCCAGAAGTAGCCCATCCCTAGCAGAAGCTCTGTCTAATTAATACCGTAGTCAAAATTCAAAAGTAACCAGTCCTAGTCGAAACTCTGTCCAATCAATATCTCTCGAGAAAAGGAAGTTGGAGGTCAAGACCATCTTCCCTTGAGCCAGGAGAATCCAAAAGACAGTCCCCAGTGCTAATCAGGGGTCCACCCCTCTTAACCCAAAACAAGGGTTAAGTTCAAATATAATTTCTCAACCAAATCGTCGTAATGTAGACTTTAAATTGACTTTTTTTTAATGTACATAGTTATTTAAATTCACTCCATGTATATATGTATGATAACTTAGCCATGCATGCGGAATAGGAACAATCATGGAAAATGTTCATTCTTAAGCATCTAGTAGGAAGACAGTTTGAACCAGGTAGATTGGGTGCCTAATACCTTCCTAACTCTACAACCTGACACTTACCCTAAATCTCTGGACCAAACCAACTTTCAGACCCTTTTCTCAGGAATCGGGCCCACCCTCGAGTCCTAGACCCATAATCCTAGGTGGCGACTCCAAACCCCTTTTTGCATGATCCCAATCCCCCATATTGGGCCATCATCAAACTCCCATCTCAATGACGAACTTTACACTCCTGTGAAATAGGCCTCCACGTATCTCTGAGCAGTGATACGGCGGTATAGGGCCCGTAGGAAAGCACATATGACACTCCCCTTCCTAAAGAAAGAGAAAGAGAGAAGAGAGGGTTGAATGCTAAAAGTCCTTTTCCCCCCCTAAAAAAGGGAAGAGAGATCTCATCTCTGGCCGCTACCCTCACAGATATGATGAGAGGTGAGACCAACTGTTGACACAAGGCCCCCAGCTTGAGCACACTAGAGGAAGACTTTAATTTTTGGAATAGTTTTGGAGTGCCAGATCAATCTTTGTATTTCCTTTGGGTGTCTGGTCGCTGCCAGATGAGTCGAGGTGCTTGAGCCAACCTAAGAGATGGATCTCTGTTAGTGGCAAAGTAGATGCTAAGCTAATTTGATAGTAAATTGACTAGTTTAAGATGCTCCCCAGATGATGTTGTCCTCATAAGGGAATAGAGGAAGGATTATTTGGTGATTAAAGCCCTATCCGATGGGGTGAAATGATCTTCTAGAAGCTGAAGGTTTCGTGAACTGTTAAGAGGGGGTTATCAGGGGTTTGTTGGGTGACCGATAGTCTTATTCCAAGACCGGCAAGCTCTTAATCATGACTAGGGTTTGTATCGTTGGGTGACAGATGTGCGAGTTCTAGGATCAGGAATACAACATAATGCATCGTAGTAGCATAAACCCCACTTAGTTGTATATTAGGTGGTTTAATATAAAATGAATTGCATCATTCGCATTATAGACTATGTGTTTGTGTTTACATCATTCGCATCATGGACTATGTGTTTATGCTTCCATGAACCCCACTCCTCACTGAGCTAGTTCGAGCTCACCTCACATATATGTTTCTTTTAGATGACAATGTAGATGTTATACTGCCACTAAGGCAGTGACGCTTCTTCCTCTATGCCCGAGTACGGAGCTAGTGACTGGTGGACACCAGAAGCTGAGGAGCACAATCCCGACTATGCTTGCATATGCAGCACCGTGTGTAGGGTTGTGGTCTATTATCATCTTGATAGCGTATTTTTGGATGATATTCTTTTTTAGAGTTTCTATATGTATATCTTGAACAGATGTGAATAGAATAACTCTTGTTATGTAATACACTAACGTTAGATGTTATCCCCACTTGATTTATGATTCCGCTATATTATACTTTGACTCCTCTATAATTATTTTTTTTAATCGATGTTGTGTGATTGTGATGATTAATGTACTACTATCAAAGATCTTGGTAGAGAGTAAGACAGGTAAGCATCTTACTCACACTGCTGGTATCCTAAGTACTGGAAGCGGGGTGTAATAAAACTAGTTCAAAATATGCATAAATATCATATTTTATTCCCTTGAAATCCCCAAACAAAAGCTCTACAAGAATCCCCAACAAACCCCAAAAGCTAAGGAATAAGGAGATTGCTTAGTGAAAAAAAAAAAAAAAAAAAAAAGAGGACAAGGCGTTCTACTGTAGAACCTGAGTTGAAAGGGTCACAAAGAACGTGAGTACTTTTGATTTAACTATGGTTATTAACGAGGTGAAGGGTGAAATAATATACTTGTTGCTGACCTCCATTTTGTTGGGACAAGGTTTACTTGAGTTTAAACTAAACTGGTGAGAAACTGAGAATAATGCCAAATCCCACCTGTTAGGGGTCTTTTGTAGGGAGAATAAATTGTAATCATGACTAAAATGAGTGCCGCACCAACAGCTACTGTAGAAGTCATGCTACCAGAATCTTGTTTGCTATTCAGTGATTCCTTTCTATGTTGGACAATGAGTTTGGGTTTAAGGTCTTCAAATCTGTTTTCACTAATGTCAATTCTTGTTCATTCAGAGTTCTTAATTATTGAGAGCCTAGAAATTGCATAAAATCTTTCATTTTACAGAATCAACCATTGGTGATTGTACATGATTTGATCGTCATTTTAACTATCCTTAGTTGAGAATCACAAGTGTACCTTATTTTAGATGCATAGGGAAAGAGGGATCAACAAAATTTATCTGTCTAGGCACAACAAAGTAGAGAGCATTGCAGCAGCGAAAATTGTTAGAAATACTTTATTACAGTGAATGGTAAAACAAGGTGATTTATATAATATTCCTTGTATGAAACACATAAACTAGATGGCTGATGTTAGTAAATGTCTTGAGAATGAAGTTAGATGATTTCCATAAGAGGGGAAAATCCAATTTGTTTCTCCCCCCAAACCCCAACCCTAAAGGTTTTGATGACACTTAACCTTCTCTAATCCTATGGGAGTAGCTGAAATACTCATTGTGGTCACTTTCAGAGAGCTGGAATGATCAATGCATCGCTGCATTTTATTTCATTTTTTTTTTTTTTTGTTGTCCTCTTTTACTTGATGTATAAGATATGCCTTCTATAATCATATATCTTATAATGGCATCTAAAAGGATCATTGAGTTACCTATTTTTATATACTACTATGGTTTAGGATGCATAATTGAAATTATTCCTATTTTTAATGATGAATGGGAAATTATAACCCCCACCCCCAATTTTCATCTTCTTCTTCTTTTCTGCAGATACTTTAGAGGTCTTGAACTTCTAGTTAACTTCAAGACTATGATTATTCTTTTGCACTTGGCTTCCTTGTACTGTAAAACTTGTTTTTGTTTTTTGATTTATTTCTCAATTCGCTTTGAGTTACATCACCTCTGCACTCCTATCGGCCTATGAGATGCTTTGTCTGTTGTGGTATCAACTAAATTCCCAAGACCTTTAGGTTATACCAATTTTTCGTCAAATGATTATTTTCAGGTAGCCTTAATGAATATTTCTACTTAGTTAACTTGACTACAACTCAGACGAGACATATAATCATGTGCAACGCAGAGATGTTGATGTGAAGAAGTAATTCATATTCTTCAAATAAAATAATATGAAATGATCAAAACAAACACATCAATCATAATTCACTTTTTATCCCTTTCAAAGCTTTTGGCTATTTAGTGCATTGCTCATGAGACTACTTTTTCTTGTCCTTACAAATTAGTTAGTACATAATTTATGAGGCTTTTGAGGCTTTTAAGAGTTCAAATGCTACTATTTTTCTTAATGCATTCATAACTTTCTGCTCTATCAGGTACAAACTATTGATTTTGAAATAACCTAGAGAAGGGGGTGAATAGCTTATGCTAGTGAAATTTAAACCTTTTCGATTAATGGTTCCCAAATGTGATTGTAAATTAAAATTTGCAAAATAATAAGATAGACATAAGCACACAACATCAAGGTTTATAGTGGTTCGACTCAACTTGAGTCTAGTCCACTCCCTATAAGTTTCACTTGTAAGATATTCCATTAGCTGTCCCTTTCAGTATAGTAGGTAGGAAGAAAACATTTATAGAATCTTGTTTAGGACAAGAGTATCCTTACAATCTCCTTCAAGGTAGAGAAGCACCTCTTACAATCTCGTTTTATGGTGGAAAGACACCGTACTCTTTTTAGGATAAGAGGATCCTTACACAATCCTAAATACAGTCTAGGAATATGTAAAAACAGTAAATTAAACAAGTGGGATATAATAATTCGAGATTACCTCGTGCGGTGCATGCAAAAATGAATATACAAATGTATGATCAAATGCACCTTTTGTAGTATCCCTTGAGTATGGACTGGTGAAGGAGACTTTACTGAAATTCTTGAGTTCTTGGAGAACGTGTTCGGCTTCAATGAGTGAACTCAATAATAACAACTGTTGATCCTCACAAATGACTTTGATATGATTGCTAAGAGCTCTCTTAATTGTTTTTTTTATTAAAGTCATTAGTGGGGTATTTATATAGGCAGAGACTAGGCTTAATTAGGGTAATGAAATCACCCAATTTGGAAGGAGGATAATTTCTAACGGATAAAAATTTTCTCAACCGGCAGTTGCCACTTCCTAGTCCAGTTGTACAAAACTAGCCATTAGATTCAAAATATAGTCATTATATATCCGTTGGGGGTCTTTGGAGGTGAACCGATAGTTTTCGCTTCAAACCGGAAGTTGCCAGTTGCTCTCTGTGGGCTGATCAAAACACAATCATTTGATCCAAAATTGATCTGGCTAGCCGATTCAATTGCCGGTTAAATTTGATAGTTTCCTATTCCATCCAGAAGTTACCGGATGGCTTTTGTTTCTATTTTCTGATGAAAAACCATCACAGAGATCAAGCGGCAGCTGTCGGTTACATCCGACAGTTACCGATTGGGCTTTGTTTTGTGTTTTGACTGTCTGGCAGTCACACAAGAGTGTCAATATGCCTTGGGTTGTTTTCATGTGTCTTTTCCACTGTTAAAATGCATGAGTGCATGAGTGCATGAGTGTAGTGCGTGTATCTGTAAATTACAACCTAATCTAGAAGTCATTGAATTCTTTAAGTCTTCAAGATTCTTCAAGAGTCTTCAATTTGAGTCTTCTAATCTCCAATTAAAGTCTTTAATCAACTTCTAATCTTCAATTCCCATATTACGTCTTTGAGCTTCAAGGATGTGGTCCTTTACACGCTACTTCAATGATGTGATCCCTTACACGATGCTTCAATGATGTGATCCCTTACATGATACTTAGAGAGATAGTTATTAGAACACTATTTGTTTGTTATCATCAAAACCATTATGGAGAGGGATATTCCCAATAGATTTTAGTTGATGGCTTCTAATAATGTGAAATGTTTTCCAATAACTTGAAATGACTTGTACGGTCTGTATTATGTTATCCAATTGTTTTGTGGATTTTATTGTGAACCTTTATCTAATTCTTCTAAGGTCTAGTGATGTTGATTGTTGGTTGGCATCTGTTACTTCCTTGTGTTATTCCAAATGTCGAGTTGCTCTTCTCTAATTTCATTTATTTCGTCCTTCAATCAAACATGTTTAACATTTCTACCTAGGAACCTTAGAAAAATCGTTTGTGGTTGATGCTACCTAATGCTCTAATATTTGCTTTTAGTGCTGCATTACCGACTATGGTTATTTTGTTGTAATTTCATCGATACACAAACTAAAATTGTAGGCAAGGGAAAGAACAGTATCGAGTATGTGACATATTAACAACAATTGTTGGAATACCAATAATTGTTCTTCCCAATGGGCTCTATGGCCTTAATATCACATGTACAAGTATTCCTAAATTCTTGCACCATAATTTATCCTATGGTTGCTTATAGGGACCAATTAGTAAAAGAAAAGATTATGAACAACCATAGCATGCACAGTCACCACATACTTTATATGCTTTTTGTTACTCAAAAATTTGTTGCAATTGTATTTTTGGTTGACTTTTGAATCTTTCAATCGTAGTTGCTCTCGTTCGCTTTCTTGTATGAGAATCTTTAGTCTAAACATGTAGAGCACTTGGGGATTCCCCAAGAGGTAGTGGATTGTGAGGGTAAGGTATTGCTTCAGAGATCCTAACAGTCTTGTAGGATAATGGTAAGCACTTCGGCATCGTATAGAGCGTGGGATGTGACACTTTGTCATCCAAACAACTCTAATCTGCGGTCATACTTGGGTTGAGCCTTAGCTTTTCCATGTCTTTTCTTACTACTTCTCTTGTAGTCATTTTAGGTCTATCCTTTCATCTATTAGCACCTTCTACTTGAATATGATCACTCTTCCTTACTGGTGCATCCATGAGTCTCTGTTGGATATGACCATCCACCTCAAACAGCTCTCATGGAGCAATTCCTGGATTGGTGCGACCCCCAAACCGATTCTGATACAATTATTCCTTACTCTTATCTCTCTTTTTCTTACTGCATATCCCCCTTGACATCTTATTCCCTGCTACACTCAGTTTTTCTACATATTTCTTCTTGACTGCCCAACATTCTACCCCATATATCATAACTGGTCTTATCATTGTCTTGTAGAACTTTTCCTTAAGCTTTTTTATTATTAATTATACTTCCATTAGTTACGTCAAGGTAGACTCAGAAATGTAGGTGTTTTTTTTCCAACATCATTGCTTATTTATAGAATGAAGTGGAAAATAGGGAATAGATACCTATATATGTTCCCCATTGGGCCTGGCCCAAAAGCACAGGCGTGGAGGCTACTCGACTAGATAGTAATCCCCAACCCTTTACTGGTTAATTAACTAATCCAAATAGTCATATATGGTGTATTATATACGTAGACGACGTATAGACCTTATTCTGGATCCCAATGGGGATCAAATTTTCGGGGCCTGAGGCATAGCAAAGGTGTTCGCTGATTATTATTCCGATAATTTTTGTACTTCTAACCCTCTTGACCCTTCTTTTGTGGAATGCTTATTCCCGAGAATCCTCTCGGAGGACTCGGCTCGAGCACTATGTCTTATACCTAATCTGGAAGAGATTAAAAATGTGGTGTTCTCTATCAGAGCATACAAGGTGCCTGGGATTGATGGGTTTCAGGCCTATTTTTATCAATAGTGCTGGGATTTAGTTGGTGGTGATGTCTGTAATTTTGTTCAGAATTTCTTTGCCAATTGTACATTACCTTTTGGATCCAATCACACTCTCCTCTGCCTTATTCCCTAGAAGGAGAACGCTTCAGTCATGGAAGACTTCCGCCTAATCAGTCTTTGTAATGTTACCTACAAATTTATAGCAAAAATTTTGGTTAATAGATTGAAATTACTTCTTCCCAACTTTATCTGACCATATCAAGCTGCTTTTCTCGAAGGCAGGCAAATCTCGGATAATGTAATTTTAGCTCATGAAATCTTCCATTTTTTGATAAAGAAGAAGAAAGGGAAGATGGGCTATATGGCTATGAAAATTGATATGTCTAAATCCTATGATAGGCTGGAATGGATTCTAGTTCGTAAGATTTTCGAATTTCTAGGATTTGATGAGAGATGGTGCAATATGATTTCTTAATTGTAGTCTTCCACTTCCTTTTCTATTAAGTTGGAAGGTGCTGCCTTTGAACATTCCATTCCTTCTTGTGGTATCCGTCAAGGATGCCCGTTAAGCCCATATCTTTTTATTCTGGCTATGGAGGTACTTTCGCAACTGTTAGCCGAATATAGGGAACTTAATCTGTTTCATGGGATTAAGATTACCCGAAGGGCACAAGAGACTTCTCATCGCTTATTTGTTGATTATGTATTAATTTTCTATCGATCCTTACGTGAGGATTTGCTTACAATCAGGGCTATTTTGGATCTTTTCTCTGATCTATCCGGTCAACATGTTAATTTGGCCAAAAGTGGATGTTTTTTCAGCACGAACGTGTCAAGAGATGACCATATGCATTTTTGCTCAATCCTTGATATCAAGGAAACCGCCCATTATGTTAATTATCTTAGTACATTGCTAACTAATCGGAGATCAATGGTGGAGGTTTTCAAGCACACAGTTGCTTGGATGACTAAGAAGTTGTTCAAATGGAAATCCAATCTCCTTTCCTACTCGGGTAGGAAAGTACTAGTTCAATCGGTTCTCTATTCTATTCCAACTTATTGGATGAATTTCTTTGATCTCCCTACTACTATTTGTATGCAAATTGACTCTCTTTGTGCTTGTTTTTGGAATGGTTCAAGGTTCTGATTCTTCAAAAAAAAAAAACAAAAAAGCAAGCTCAACAGTTATCATGGAAGAGGATTTGTTCCCCTAAGGAGAAGGGCGGGTTGGGTTTGCGGGATGCCAAAACCCATAACTATGCCCTATTATTGAAATTGGGATAACAATTGCTCATTGAGAAGGATTCCCTTTGGGCTTTGACTCTTAAGGCTAAATATTTCCCTAACAGCTCACTTTTTGACAGCACAAGAGGGGCTCGTGGGCTTGGAATAGCGTGGTTTCGATTATTCTGAAACTCAAATCTATGATTTATTGTTCCATTGGATCGGGATCCTCTACTTTCTTTTGGTGGGATCCTTGGGTTCCTACACTCCCTGACCCTTGTGTACCCGCATTGTCATTGGTTTCTTCCTCTACCAATTTAAAAGTTTGTGATTTTAATTCGGAATGATCACTAAATGAACCAGTGCTCACCAATTTAAAAATTTGTGATCGGAATGATCACTGGAATGAACCAATGCTCTCCAACCTGGTTCCGTCCTCAATTCTATCTCAAATTTGTAATATTCCAATTTCATCTCGTTGTTATAACTGGAGGTGCCGTAATTCAGTGTCAGTTATATTCACCACTCAATATGCAGCTAAATCTTTGCGTGCTCTTTCAACACCCCGAGGGGAATGGGAATTTAATTCCAATTCATATATTTCGCTTCCCCACCATAGGTGAAATTAAACATACCCCAAAATTTAAAATGTTTTTCTGGCAGCAGTTACTCAACGGTTTACCAGTCCAAAATACTTTAGGTAAGGCTCCGTTTGTTTTGGCGTTAAATTTTACATATTTACCAGCATTTGTTTGTAAGAGAGAAAATAGGATATCAAATATTACAGTTACATTTTCCAGCATTTGTTTGCCAGAGGAAAAACATTTTTCTTTGGTTTCAACTCTCATACATAGTTTATCTACCAAAAAACAAAACTCTCACAGCTTCTTGACAACCCGTTACCCCACATATCTACATCAACTATAACCCGCAATACAAAGTGGGTAAATTAAAAAAGCCCATCAATGAAGCTATGGGGAAGGAATCTCTGAACAAACAGAATAAGAAGGTGCACCAAAAGATGTGACCTGTAAACGGAAGAGATGGAATTGATTGCGAGTTACCGCAACATTCACGGCATAGAGAGCGAACTCAGCAACATCCTTGGGCTTGGGCTTGGGCTTGGGCTTGGGCTTGGACTTGGACTTGGACTTGGGTTCAGACTCGGACTCCTTGGGGCTTGGGGGGCTCAGTTACAACAAGAGTCTTCTGTGAACTGACTGTGGTTTAGGACTTTGTACAAATGTAAGCAAATACTGGAAGAGTCCAAAGGCCCAAAATGTCCATCCAGCCCACCATGACCACAATTCGTCTCTATCCCTTTGGACCTCTACTGTGAATTCTCTATTTAGAGTTGGTGGGCTACATGTACGAGTGGTAGAGGTGTTTGGTTCATGATCAATTAGGCATTAGGCCAATATGATGATGGATCTAAAGTCCAAATCCATTAAAGTTTGTCAATAGGTTTCTAGGCTCAAGCCCATTAACTCTCTCTCTCTCTCTCTCTCTCTCTCTCTCTCTCTCTCTCTCTCTCTCTCTCTCTCTCTCTCTCTCTCTCTCTCTCTCTCTCTCTCTCTCACTCCCCCTGTCTTTCTCTGTCTTTGCGAAACCCTAGATCTCGCTTTGGTTCCGTTCCGATCTACTGATAATGACACACAAAATGTTCGTTAAAATTCATCAACGAACAAAAAACAGATTAAGTCAATCCAAAACAACAGCTTTGCACACTCCAAAGATTAGGAAACAATTAAACTTGAGTGATCGTTCTGGAAAACGAACTGAAATAATCAAACAATCTGCTCTCAAAGCCGATGAAGAGGATGAACAATAAGAACCGAGTAGGGATGAATTAAAAGAAATTGTTGACATTTAATTCCAAATGAAGTGTGAAGAACAACTAGGAAAAGCAGTTTGGCGATCAGCATTAATGAAACTTCACGAACTTGATGTGAAGAAACATAGAAAGTGTTAAGTTTGTCTCGAATTCTTGACCCGTTTTGAAGATTGACCCGATCCGACATATTTTGGTGGCGACCCGAATGGGAAATTTTCTGAGATCTGTGATGGAAGCAGAGGGCTTGGGCCGATAGGCCCAAGCCCGGAGCCCATCACTGATCTCGTATGGGGGTGCGGGGGCGTATGGTTCGACCGGATGGACTGCGACCCGATGGGTCGAACCGCTATTTAGAGTATATATATATATATATAATGTACTGTTGCTTGTTGAAAGTCATTGTATTCTAGGGTTTTCACGAAGCTAGGGTTTCAGGGCGAGTTCTCCCTCGCCGCTGCTAGGGTGTAATCCTTCTTCTGCATAGTGAATCATCTTCTTCTTCGCCCGAGGACGTAGCACACCACCCTGGTGTGTGAACCTCGTTAAATCTCTGTGTCGTACGGATCTATTGTCTCTCTTTATTCGTGTTTCTTGGTGTTTGATCTAACAAACTGGTATCAAAGCTCTTGGTTACTTCGATCCATGGCTTCAACGAAATACGATATTGATAGGTTTGACGGCAACATCAGTTTTAGTTTATGGCAGGTTCGAATGATGGCTGTTCTCACGCAGCAGGGTTTGAAGAAAACCCTATTTGGGAAGGCGAAGAAACCTGCAACTATGTCCGATGATGATTGGAGCGATTTGGATGATAAAGCCCTTTCAGCTATTCAGTTGTGTCTTTCGAATGATGTTCTACAGGAAGTTCTCTCAGAGAAAACGGCTGCAGAGTTATGGGTGAAGTTAGAGAACCTCTACCTCACCAAATCCCTCACCAATAGGTTGAGATTGAAGCAACAACTGTATACCCTTCATATGGGTGAAGGTACTTCTATTAAATCCCATATATCTGAGTTCAATTCTATTGTTACTGATTTGAAAAGGATAGATGTTAAAATAAACGATGAAGATTTGGCACTATTATTGTTATATTCTCTGCCTCCATCTTATAAGCATTTTAAGGATACCATGATTTATGGTAGAGAGACAATCTCTATTGAGGATGTCAAAACGAATTTGTAAAGCAAGCAGAAGATTGATGATGAGTTGACAACTACCAATAAATCTGATGGTGTTGGTTTGGTAGCTAGAGGGAGAACGAATGAAAGGGGTTTATATGGTGACAAAAAGAAGGCTAGATCAAAATCTAAGTACAAGAATTTAACCTGCAATTACTGTAAGAAGAAGGGGCATATTAAATCTGAATGCTATAAGCTTTTAAATAAGCAGAAGGCAGGTGGTGGTGCTCAAAATCAACAGAAAAGAGATGATTCTGCAGAAGCCAGTATTGCTGAAGATGAAAGTGAGTCTGATATGCTTTTGGTGACTGATGATAAAGTTAGATCACAGGATGAATGGATTCTTGACTCTGGTTGTTCCTACCATATGTGTCCCAATCGTGAATGGTTCTCCACATACGAATCAGTTCGAGGTGGAGTTGTGTTGATGGGAAATAATGCTTCTTGTAAGACTATTGGAATGGGAACGATCAATATCAAGATGTATGATGGCATTGTCAGAACCTTGTCCAATGTCAGGCATGTCCCTGATTTGAAGAAGAATCTCATCAGTTTAGGCACTCTTGATTCAAATGGGTGCAAGTATACAGCTGAAGGTGGAGTCATGAAGGTCAGCAAGGGTGTTCTCTTATTGATGAAAGGAATCAAGGTTGGCAGTTTGTATGTGTTGCAGGGTACTACAGTCACTGGGTCTGTTGCAGCAGCTTCATCATCTATGTCTGAATCAGATGTCACAAATTTATGGCACATGAGGTTAGGCCATATGAGTGAAAGAGCGATGACATCATTAAGTAAAAGGGGCTTGTTGTGTGGTCAGAGTACAGGAGCAATGGAGTTCTGTGAGCATTGTGTGTTTGGGAAGCAGAAAAGAGTTAGTTTCAGTACTGCTATTCACAGGACCAAGGGAACTTTGGACTACATTCATTCAGACCTATGGGGGCCCTCCAGGGTTGCTTCAAAGGGGGCTGGTGCAAGATACTTGCTTACTTTCATTGATGATTTCTCTAGAAAGGTTTGGGTCTATTTCTTGAAGCACAAAAATGAAATATTTGTCACTTTCAAACAGTGGAAGAATTTGCTTGAGAAGCAAACCGGGAAACAAATTAAAAGGTTGAGAACCGATAATGGCCTAGAGTTTTGTGAAGGTGACTTTAATGAGTTCTGCAAAAATGAAGGTATTGCAAGACACCATACAGTTGTTAAAACACCCCAGCAGAATGGAGTGGCGGAGCGTATGAATAGAACCTTGTTAGAAAAGGCAAGGTGTATGTTATCAAATGCAGGATTGGGCAAGGAGTTCTGGGCAGAAGCAGTTAACACAGTAACCTTGTTGGTGAATCGATCTCCTTGCACAGCTATTGAGTGCAAGACTCCAGAAGAAGTTTGGTCAGGTAAACCTGCAGACTACTCAAATTTAAAAGTATTTGGATGTCCTGCTTATGCACATGTAAATGAAGGGAAGTTGGAACCTAGGGCTAAGAAATGCATTTTTCTTGGGTATGGATCTGGAGTGAAAGGATACAGGTTGTGGTGTTCTGATCCAAAGTCTCCAAAATTTCTTATTAGCAGAGATGTTACTTTTGATGAATCTGCTATGTTGCATCCTAGGAAAGAAGTCTCTATTCATTGTGATGAAGGTCAAGAAAAATCTAGAGAGAAGGTGGAGTTTGAAATTGGTGGTTCATCTTCAAACAAAGCACAATCTACTTTAGTCCAGTTGCCTACTTTTACTGAAGGAGATGATGCTCAAGAGAATCAAGAAGAAGAGCAGTACATCATTGCCAAGGATAGACCAAGGATGAATATTAGACAACCACAAAAGTATGGGCATGCTGAATTTGTTGCTTATGCATTGTCTGTTGCAGATACAATTGAAAATAGTGAGCCTGCAACATATTCTGAAGCTGTTGCTTCAATTGATTCTACAAAATAGTTGATTGCCATGAATGAGGAGATTGAATCTCTTCATAAAAATCAGACTTGGGAGCTTGTGAAGCCAAGAACAGGGAAGTAATTTGTTGGTTGCAAATGGGTCTTCAAGAAGAAGGAATCTGCCTCAGGTGTTGAAGATGCTAGGTACAAGGCACGTTTGGTTGCAAAGGGCTACAGTCAGGTACAAGGAATTGATTTTAATGATGTTTTCTCATCTGTTGTTAAGCATAGTTCTATTCGTGTCCTACTTGCTTTAGTTGCTATGCATGATTTGGAGTTGGAGCAACTTGATGTGAAAACAGCATTCTTGCATGATGAACTTGAAGAACAAATTTATATGCACCAACCTGAAGGGTTTGTTATTGAAGATAAGGAGGACCATGTATGCTTGTTGAAGAAGTCCCTATATGGTTTGAAACAGTCTCCTAGACAGTGGTATAAAAGGTTTGATTCAGTTATGGCTAGTCTTGGATACTCCAGGTGTCAATATGACTGTTGTTTTTATTTCAGAAAGCTCTCTTATGGGTCATTCATATATTTGTTGCTTTATGTTGATGATATGTTGATTGCAGCAAAAGATAAGAATGAGGTCAATAGGTTGAAGGAACAATTAAGTTCTGAATTTGAGATGAAAGATTTGGGGGCAGCAAGGAAGATCCTTGATATGGAGATCAAGAGGGATAGACAAGCAGGGAAGCTGTGGCTATCTCAACAAAAGTACACTGAGAAGGTATTGAATCGTTTTGGCATGAAAGATGCCAAACCTGTAACTACTCCTCTTGCATCTCATTTTAGACTTTCAACTGCTCTATCACCTAAGACAGATGAAGAGGTGGAGTACATGTCACGTGTTCCATACTCTAGTGCAGTTGGCTCCGTTATGTATACTATGGTTTGCACTCGTCCTGACATTTCACAAGCTGTCAGTGTGGTGAGCAGATATTTGTCATGTCCAGGTAAAGCTCATTGGGAAGCAGTGAAGTGGATACTTAGGTACTTGAGAGGGACCTCTGGTATTTGTTTGGAGTTTGGGAGGAATGGTGATAATTTATCTGGTTATGTTGATTCAGATTATGCAGGTGATCTTGACAAGAGGAGGTCACTCACAGGCTATGTATTTACTCTTGGAGGAAGTACGGTTAGTTGGAAAGCTACTTTACAGGATACAGTTGCATTATCTACTACTGAAGCAGAGTATATGGCAGTGACTGAGGCAATTAAAGAAGCTATTTGGCTTAGAGGTTTGTTGGGAGAACTCAGCATGGATCATGGGGTGACTGTTGTCCATTGTGATAGCCAGAGTGCTATTCACTTGACTAAAGATCCAATGTATCATGAGAGGACAAAGCACATTGATGTTCGGTATCATTTCATAAAAGAGATAATTGCTCAAGGTAATATCCAAGTGTTGAAGATTGGTACTGAAGACAATCCAGCTGATATGTTGACTAAGCCTTTATGTGTTGGTAAGTTCGAGCATTGCTTGAACTTACTTGGTGTTTGTCATGTTTGAGTTCAGCCCTTTGGAGGGCTATTGGAGAAGATGAAGATATTGGCTATTTGTTTATCTGTTGGAGGAGAATTCAAGCCAAGGTGGAGATTTGTTAAGTCTGTCTCGAATTCTTGACCCGTTTTGAAGATTGACCCGATCCGACATATTTTGGTGGCGACCCGAATGGGAAATTTTTTGTCTTGATTGTTGAGCGGTTTTGAAGGTTGGTTCGATCCGTTTGACGATGACCCGATGGGTCGAACCGCTATTTGGAGTATATATATAATGTACTGTTGCTTGTTGAGAGTCATTGTATTCTAGGGTTTTCACGAAGCTAGGGTTTCAGGGCGAGTTCTTCCTCGCCGCTGCTAGGGTGTAATCTTTCTTCTGCATAGTGAATCATCTTCTTCTTCGCCCGAGGACGTAGCACACCACCCTGGTGTGTGAACCTCGTTAAATCTCTGTGTCGTACGGATCTATTGTCTTTCTTTATTCGTGTTTCTTGGTGTTTGATCTAACATTAATCTATATCTAAATATCAAAGATAAGGTTGGCATCTCCCATCTTCTTACTTTAATGCCAGTGTTTTCATATTTTATGAAATTTGCTATCCAGTTCTCTACTAATGTTTGTTGTGTCTTCAATAAACAAATATTAAGTGTGGTCAATAAAAAATAACAATAATACTATATTTCATGTTAGAAGGTTTTTTATGACTTTTGCAAGCTAAGGTCAGCAAGTGACTAATGGAGAATCCTTTTCCCAATCACTTAACCCTTTTCACCCAACACTCAATTAAAAAAGACTAGTTTGTAAAATAATTTCTTAAACTATCAAGAAAATAATAAAATAAGAGAAATATTTTTAATTAATTAATTTTTAAGAGAAAGATATTTTTTGTGAGGACTACAGTTTCTGAGCATGCACAAAAACCAATGAAAGCACATACACTAAGGTAGCATCCACAATGGCATTTTCTATTTAATGAGGGGCAGGCCAATCATTCTCACCTCGTCCCCAGTTGACCTGTTGTTGGGATCACACTCCATTAGAGAAACTCTTTTTCCTAATCTTCTATTATATCTTACCTATTTTTTTTCCATAACCTTTGTGGACAAGAGAAACGATAGCACCATCAATGACTATGATTTACATGGGATTTATTTAAAAAATAAAAGGAGAAGGAAAAAAATTTAAGAGCCAACTCCCAAGCTTATTAATGGGAGGAGTTGTTAGTTATATATCTTGACCCTGTTGGTTCACAAACATGAGTGCTCACAAACCAGAAAGGCACTTTAGATGTTTTTTTTTTTTTTTAGAATACTTTAGATGCTTACTTTGAGTGTTCTACTTATTTATTATTTTTTTAAAGGACCACTCCTTTTCAAAAGGACAACCTCATATTTCATATTTCAATGACTTGAGATCCACGGAGGATCTTTTATCAAATGTAAATGCTTTTAATTCTGTAAGAATTTGACCTTAATCTATTGGGTTCCCCATCTTACATGTGAATAAAAGGAAAAGGACTCTAAACTGGATGAATGTAGCATCTTTACGTGAACTAACTGTCTCACGCACATGATAGAGTGTGGAACGTTAAAATCCATCCTATAAAGATTCAAGACTTCTTGGTTAAGACTTCTTCTTTCTTATAGAACAAAATATCTATGTTATAGTATGATGGAAATGACTTTTTTTTTTATATATATTAGAAAATGAGTATATTAAAGTATATGGGAAAAAAAATTAAATACCCGACCATCCCAAACGACAAGAATGAAAATAAAGATTAATCTTAAGTTTCACATTTGGCATTGTGATAAGAAAAACAAAAGACTAAACAAAATTGCACTGAGGAGCCACCTTTGGCATTGCCATCAGCAGCAAGGCAAAGATAAAAATAAAATTAAGTTTATTCTCTTAAGACTCAAAATGGTGATGTGATCTATCATTAAGTTCCCAAATAACTTCTTTGAAGCAAAAAAAAAAAAAAAAAAAGGGATTATTTGGCCAATAGTTTGAAACTCGATTAGAGACTCCCTTCTTGGCAAGAATATCAACGACTACATTTCCTTCTCTATAACAGTGGGTAATTCTCCATTGTATCGAAGTTAAAAATGGGTTGTAATAATTCCAATGCTGCTTGAATATCCATGGGATGGATTAATTCGTGATGCAAGAGATCGTAGCTGTAGAATTGCTTTCAATCTATAACCTCTTGCTATCATTTTCTTTGGCATATCGAATACCAATGAAAAAACTGCTGAACTCTACATAAAAGTTTGTTTGAACCAAGGCGTTGGTTAAAACAGCCCTGTGAGAGTTCAACTGAATTTCAAAATATACCACCCACAACAGCATGACCTAAATTACCCAAGGAGCATCCGTCAATATTCAGTTTGAGCCATCTTTCTTCCAACTTTCTCTACACAAATTCTATAATCTTTAAGCTTGACAAAGAAAGAAAAGAGACTCATAATCTTTTAGATATTAAAAGACTCTAAATGGACTTCATCTTACATTTCATGAATTTACATGCATCTTGACGGTTCTTTAGAATGGATTTCCACACCATAGTTGCTGTCTACCCCTTGAAGGACCATTTATTTCTCCGACAGAAATAAATTATGTACAAGTGAATAGTAATATAAGTTGGGTTATTTTATTTCAGTGCAAAGTATTTCAGCAAGTAGACAAAATGGTTAGTGCCTTGCCAATAGAAGGCAGGTCTTCAACGACGCAAAAATATTTAGGACATGTATAAGATTTGCAAGTGCTTTTAGGGTAATAGGGGTGTTCTACTAGAGTCTTTTGCTGCTAGAATAAGGCATTTTTCTGGTAATGATTTGAAGCCCTTCAAAAACCAGTAGTGGATTACAATATTGTTTGATCCTTTTTTTAATCCCTAAGAAAATATATGATCCAATAACCAAGCCATCAAAAGAAGATCACAACACAAAATAGTTGGATAATCCATATGTCCTAATATTCTGTGAAATAGTCAAACCACTTTCCTACTCATCTATGCTAAGGTTTTCAATAAAAATCATTCAGGTTGAGTTAATTCATAAATAAAAAAAATGTATGTCAATGACAATACATCGACCAAAACTTCTATATGCCTCTCCAAGCTTGTAAAACATTAGCAAATGGTGATCAAGTAGCATTCTTTTCCCTACGTTAAATGGTTATCCCTCTTTTTCTATAAATGACGAGGATTTTTATTTTTACTTGTATAAACTTTGCAATGATTGGAAGTGATGAAAACAAACTTATGAACTATTAAAAATAAAATAAAAAATTAAAAAATTAAAAAAAAAAATAAATAAATAAAGGAGAAAAAGAAGAAACTGTTAACTTTTTTTTTTCTTCTATAAACAAAGAGGAAAATAACACTCCCAACCCTGAAACACAAAAAACCCACCCTCGATGCCCCTCATAGGCCCCACGCTGACTTAGGGGCCATGCAACCAAGGAGCGTTGATTTCTCGATAAATAAATTAAAGAGGTGAGAATTTTAGGATGAGATCAAGATTAAGGAATGAAGGTGGCAAGACACTTGGGTCTTCATTTGACATATTTCCTTAATCAAAGGGGAATTTGTCTTCCTGTATTTGAAAACTTAATAAATAAAAAATATAATTAAAATTGGCATCAAAATATCTTGATTTAAAATTGGAGACGGCTCTTTGGTTGATTGGTAGGGGAAAAAGAGACTTTAGTGATTTCAATTTCGAAAATTCTAATTAACTCCAGAAAATAGGGAAAGATAATATATTTTCGATATTTTCCATTAATTTCACCTCCTTAACATTGTTTGTCAAGATCCAAACGGCATATAAAAACATTTAAAGGGTTGGTTTATTATTTTGAAAATCCTAAGAATAATATGTTAAAAGATCCGAAGAGCATAAAAGAGCATTTATAGGGTCAGTTTGTCATTCTGAAAATTCTAGGAATAATATGTTAAAGAGGGATAATTATTTTATGGATATGAGAAAAAGAATTCTCCCTGACATAGTGTAGGTGGTTTTTAAAAGAGATGTAGTGTTTATTGTCATACAATTTTTTTATTTGTGAGAAGGCTTCATATAATGGCAGTGTAAGAAGGAATCTGTACATAACATCAACAAGTAGTTGAAAATGCATGTAAAAGCAAGTACTAATAGGTGGGGTTTCTTAGAAAAAATATCATGTGTTGAGAGTTTTGAGCTGTGTTTGGTATACATTCTTAGAATAGATTCTAGGTCTAGAACGCATTCTGAAGCAAAAAAAATAGAGAAAAATTGGGTTTCAGAATGAGTTCTAGACCCATAATCTATTCGAGAATGCATATCAAACATAGCCTTGAGTTTGTTTTTTGGGATTGCGACATGGTGTCGGTGGATTTGTTTGGTGTTGGTCCATAATTGGGAATTAGATGAAGAACAAACAAAAATCAATTTGTAGTGAGTTTGATCAATACCAAGATCAGAGAATACGCCTCATGATATTGTTCACTTTAAATTGCCCGCCAAAGCTAGACTGTTACCATCACAATTTTAAAATATCTCATGAGGAACTAAGGATTGCTTCACCACAATCTTCCTTTTAATCACCAAGTGAGTATCATTCCAATCTTATAACAAGAACGGGAGAAACAGGGAGAGAGCCTACTTGGGGTGGAAGATATAGATTTATTTGATTTTCCAATGATTGCATTAAAGCTATTATGTTATGAACCAAATATGAACGGAACCGATTACATTGATTATGAACTATTAATCGACCGGTCAATTAAAATTAATCAAGATCTGAACTTTGAAGACTGATTAGATAAAAGGTCCAGCCCTAATCTTTGGTTTTAGAGTGGTGGAAATCTATCAGAATGACCAACACTTCTATTAAAATCTCTACCCCACTTTAGTATAGCCATGCATATATTACATCTAATTAGTTAGCATGACCTCTAAAAGCTTTTCGTGGGACTAGTAAGACCAAAGGCCTGAATTTCATCACTAATCTAAAAAAAAAAAAAAAAAAACTCTAAAAATTTGAACAAATTAGCTAAGAGCCCGTTTGGTATCGTTTCTGTTTCAGAAACGCCGTTTTGTGTCAAAAACGAAATTTTCAGTTTCTGTGTCAAAATGCAGTTTTTAAACGAAAAAATGGTGTTTCAAAATTTCAGATTTTTATCGGGAACATTTTTTTTTTTTTGGGAAAATGGAACGAAACTGGGAAGACAGAACTCCATTTTGGAGTTCCGTCCAATCTCATTTTTTTTTTTTTTTTTTTTTCACTTTTTGTTCCAAAAAAATAGAAACGGACCATAAGTGCACCAAACAGAAGATTCTGTTTTTTCGTTACAATAGAACGAAAAAACTCCAAAAACATTTTTTTAGAACGATACCAAACGGAGCCTAAGATTGGATCACCAATTAGGGTTGAAGTTCAATGTTCAAATATCTTTCCCTCTTTCTACTTTCTAGTTTCTACGTGAATGGTTATTATTCTTAGTCTTCATGATGACATTTTGAAAACAAGAAGAGAGTCCATTGAATCTACCTATTCAAAGTCTATAGTTGTCCATGAGGAAGGAAATTTGGTCCGTAAGCCTTCTTTTATAGAAAGCAAAGTAGGGAGAAGTCACTTTATTTAGACTTCTTGCTCATCAGTTTCTTGTACACTTCTTGGCTATGGTGAAAGATGCATTAATGATTGACTGAGAAAGATCGATTTGGGAGGAAAAAGACTGGCTTTCAAAGGGCCTTGGGGTGTACTGAAAATTATTTGAATTCAATATCAATTCTTCAAATATTAAATATTAATATGCCAATCAACAAGTGAAAGTTGTCGATTCTTGATCTGTCCTAAAGGCTAAACCTGCTAATCTATCTAAAAATCTATTCAAAAACTACTTATGGGTAGGGGTTTACCTAGAGTAGGAGGTCACACCAATGAGAAGGTGGGGAGAAGAATCCCCCCTCCCCCGCGCATGTTGGGTGTCAATCAAACGGTTGGTTTGGTTTTATTTTGGTTTGAATTGAGTTGGTTTTGATATAAAATGGTGAAATTGAAATCAAACCAATAAAAAAAATTTGGTTTTGGTTTTGATTTTGTTTGGTTCGATCAGATTTTGATTTTATTTACCATACAAATTTATACAAAACTAAGTGAAAAGAAAAATTAGTTTTATTATGAGTTTTGAGTGGATTTTGGTCTTTTATCAAATTTGTTTCGATTGTGATCCAGGTATTGAGTTGGTTTTGATTTGATTTTAAATTTGTACGATTTATGATGCAGTTCAGATCGATTTGAAGTCGTGATACCTCAAACTGATAAGACTTCGGTTTGATCTGATTTATTTTCGTTGGTTTGGACTAGATTTTGATATCCTTACCGGCAGGGACCACCCCAGCCCTAGGAACAGTGTGAGATGGGGTGGCCCGGGTGGGATTATTACATGTAGGGGAGAGTAACCTGATACCAATACAAGGCCCACAGGAGTGTGTGCTTGTCTATGAGTCATCTCGGTGTCAGATTTTCAACTGAGCAATAATATTCAAAGCATTTTTGACTTGATAGACCTTACCATGATCTGGGACTGGTAGAGTCTTTGATTCAGTGAGCCGTCTGGTTCTGATGCGACTGGGTTTCAGTAGACCGGTCTGGTCCAACTCTTTGATGCAAGCCAAAATCAGGAACCATCCGTTAAAACACGGTTATAGATCATCACATTAAACAGGATGATATTTGAGATCTGATTTTGTTTCTGAATAATAAATAGGACTATGATGTTCTTGTATTCAAGATTTATGGTTATAGTTTGATGTATTTAGTTGGGTGCTTTTTTCTTTTATGGAGGTTTTTATTGATGGATCTATATTTTGTAGAAACGCAACTCTAAAACGATGTAAAAGATAATGGAAAAATAAGAACAAGCAATGCACGCAGATTTATGAGGTTTGACAAGATTACTTACGTCCTCAGTGAGATGAGATCCTACTTTACAATCAATGGAGAATAGGATTACAACGTTCGTCCTTCACACCTCTGAGTATTACTTACATTTTAGCGAAAGAAACTCTCTTTATAAATATATAGCGAAAAAACCCTAATCCAAAAAGTAAATAACTACCCTCAAATAAAAAATTCGAGCTGCGCCCCTTTACACCCCGCTATGCAAGGGGCCTCCTGTCCCTCTAGCAATCCTCACGATCCGCTAATCGGTTAGCTAGACCGTCGTCCTATATGTCGAGGCATTTCACTAGTACTCTCTGGATTAAACTGTGATGAAATACAAGACATCGTACACCAACATATTTATGTTATTATAAACTTCTTTCATGATGGCACTAAAATTACATTGGACTTGTTAATTTATTCATCATTAATTCTTAGTTGTTATTTTGAAAAGTCTGAGACCTTAGAGAGTTTGAAAAGATAAAACCATCATGCATGATTTTGTTTCTAATTTTCTATCTAAGAGATATGCCATATCTCATGAGAATGAAAAGATCCAGAGCCAGATGAAAACGGTTTGACGATAGATTCCTCGCTTGCTATGAATGCAAGGAAACTTTGCTCCTATATACGTGGCAGTCCCTTAATGCACATCGACTCATTTTATCAGGTTTTGTTGGGCCAGGAGTTTTCTTTTAGGCCATGTTTGGTAGACCAAGAAAAGGAAAGGAAAGGAAAGGAAAGGAAGAAAAACGTACAATTTTGTACGATTTTTTTGGATCTAACTTTTTTCTTTGCATTTGTCGTTTATATGGACGATGGAAGGTTCTGTAATGAGGTTCATCTTATCTACCTAAGGGGAGTGAAAAATTCAGTATGTACATATTTTCTTCGTCATTTGTGCGTGTTCTATTTCCGTTTTTGTGCATGCCTTATCTCCGCCATTTGTGCGTGTTTCCCCCCAACCCCTTTTTTCTCCTCCTGTTGAGGGTTTCATCATGCCCCTTGGAATTCTAGCCAACGACGGTGATGGTAACGGTAACGACAAAGACGAAGATGGAGAAGGAGAAGGAGACGGAGACGAAAACAACCCTTTTATGTATAATGGAGGAAAGTCTGAACATTAGGTGAGGGTCATCTTCTGCCCAACTTCATTTCCAGTGTTCGAATCTGCAGATCTACAGATCTTCTATAGATCAGCCATGATTTACAGCATGAAGCAAGGAGCGTAGTGCCCAACTTCGACAGACCCAGTTCCTTCCGCAGCCATCGTGGTTGCAATTTTTTGGTTTTCATCTGATGACGCCGTTGCTGTCGACGACGAAGAAGATGTTGCAAATCACCTGCCTCTCATGATCCGTGAGCCGTATCATACGAACAATGGTTCGGCCTTAATCCTTCTTATGGTTGCCCCAACATACTCCCTAACATACCCTCCTCCATCTCCTCCGCCTCCTCCACTGATGTCTCAGTTACCTTCTTCACCATTCTCACCCCTACCATCACCATCTCCATCTCCATCACCACCACTCCCACCCCTGTAACCACCACTTCCATCAACAACTTCCCCATCTCTACCACCATTTTCCCCATTTCAGCCACCACCATCTCCTTTGCAGCAGAATCCATCGGTGATGAGAGGTGTTGTGAGTGATTTTGTGGGAGACAGTGACCTTCTACAAGTATCAAAAGTGGTTGCCCAAGGATTTTCGATGACGACTTTCCTCGTAGGATAATTATTTGATGTTTGCACTTTTCAATCTGAACTTAGTCCTGCCATCACCGATGGATGCTCAGTTGCCAATGGCATTAGATCCATCGGAAGAGGCAGTCAGTCTTTCGTTGGGCCGTATGCATACTGTGACACTGTGTTTGGCATGCATTGGGCCACATGCATTGGGCCACATGCATACTGTGATACTTCGTGTCTGACATGTGCTGCTCTTAAGCCCATTACGATTCTCTCTCTCTCTCTCTCTCTCTCTCCCTCTTTCTTTTCTCTCCCTCTCTCTTTCTCTTTCTCTCTCTCTTTCTTTCTCTCTATCGTGAAAGAGAAATTTGCACTTGTTAGTGAAAGTTGTGTTTATAAATGTATATTCAGATAAATTATTGGTTTTGCCCATCCCCTTTTTGTGAAGGTCTTATTAATGACATGTACAAATTAAAGACGATGGAAGATTCTGTTTAAAATTTGAATTTTCTCTTGGAATTTGTGTTATTTTTCAGCGCCCCCAAAATTGAAATCTCGTCCTCTAGGGGTGAAAACTCCGTTTCGACGAGAAAATTTTGCTTCCATCCATGCAAAAGTTAACCCACCCAACCATACAGCTCAAACGAAAAATAGAAAAAAAATCCTGCTCATTTGTTAGGAGGTTAGCTCATGGCCGAACCCCCTCCCCTTGTTCTCCGTCGTGGAAGATAGCGTTGGTGTAGGAGGTGTGGTGGTGCATAGGAAGTGGGTGAGGATTGTGCGGCAGGCATCCACGGGGTTGCAGGTATCGGAGAATCAGAAGTGGTGGCAACTGGCAAGGGTTCACGTGTGAGGGAGTGCGTGTAGTGGTAACAGAGGAAATGATGGGAGAGGAGTAGAGAGAGAAAACATGAAGAGAAAAACCGGATTGCAAGTTTGGTTGTGATTTACTCATTAGCAGGTTTCTACGACGAAGAAGATGAATAGTTAGGTGTGAGTTCTATTTCAGTGCTTCACAGTATATGGTGCATACAATATATATCCCATTTGATTGGCTTATATATTTTATTCATAAAATTAAATAAAAGAAGAGAAAAATAGTGTTGTCATTCAAATTTTAAAATTTTTTTCTTTTCTTTTCTTTTCTATTTGTCCGGCAAACAGAAGGAATAAAAAATATTTCTCTCCAGTTATTTTCTTTTCATTTCTTTTCTTTCTTAGATTTTTTTTTTTCTTTTCTTCTCTACGAAACACGAAACAAAGTAGGGTACATTAAATGATTACCCACTTTTCACTTTTCTTTTACAAAATTAGCCACTCAAATTTCAATTAACAAAAATATCCAAAATCAAGTTTATGTGCAAAAAACTACCCATTCAATGTTTTAGTTAATAAAAATATCCAAATCAGGTTTAGGTTTGCAAAACTATCCACTCAAAGTTTTAATTACCAAAAATACATGATTATATGTGGAAGATGAAAGAGAATCACATTGTTGGGTAGTTTTTTAATCTCAAACCTGATTTTGGGTATTTTTATTAACTAAAACTTTAGGTGGGTAGTTTTGTAAAGAAAAACCCAAAAGTGTATATATATATATATATATATGAATTATCAAGAAAAGAATTCAATGAATTAGTCTTTTTGATTAAGAAAGTCGGTAGGGGAAATTCCCTTTATTTAGATTTATAGATTATCAATTTCCTGTAAACTTCTTGGCTATGATGAAAGATACAATGGTTGACAGCCTCCTACGAAAAAATTTTAGGAGGCTATATGAGTATTTCGGTAAATTTCTTATATAGGGTGCTACATTATTATTATTATTATTATTATTATTATTATTATTATTATTATTATTATTATTATTATTATTTTATTTGTAACCAATTTAAAAAAAGTGTGAGAACAAGAATGTTGACCCTATTCTCTATTGATAGTAAAACATATTTCATCTCTCACTATGACAGTAAACAATCTTGCTGAATCACTTAAATATTTCTATGCAATTGTGTAATTGTTGTTTTCAACTGTCATTCGTTTAATTGATCAATTTAGGATTCCATTTCTACAGGGGTTGAGTGTTATTCAATCCCAACGGGCCTTGGTGGTATACTGAAAGGTTGATTTAAACTCAAATTTAAACCTTCAATTGTCAAAGCAATATTATATTTTCCAATCAACGAGCGACACATGATGGTTTTTGACCTACCCTAATTCCTTAACCTGTTAAATCACTTAAAAGCTTATTCAAAATCTATATCTAGTAAAGATTTCACGCGGCATCAGAGGACACGTACATGAAAAATTCAAGATTTGAATTTCACAAAGTAAAGTCAAAAAAATCCAGCTAATGTTACAAAGAGATTCCAATTATCATATCTTATTCAATTCAAATTTTAAAGATAAGATAGTGGTTAATACTCCCTCTCAAGGTGGACTCCCCATATTTAATTAAGGAGGGAGGGTCAAGAGTGTCACCATGGAGGCATAGACTTTTATTAATTATTTCAACAAAGCCAAACAGGACCTTAATCTAGTTAGGTTACATGTATTCTGAGAGGGGTAGAGTTTCTGTAGGCTGTGTTTGGTGGCAAAGGAAATGGAAAGGGAAGGGAAGTGAAGTGATTTTTTTTTCCTTTTGAATCGTTTGATTGCAACAGAAGTGAAGTGAAATTAACACAGGTATAATATGACAATAGAGATCGTGAGAGTAGAGTTTTTTTTCCTTCCTATTTTGGTGGGGAAATAAAAAGGAAAATTTTAATGGTTAAGTGAATTTGTTTTCACATTTAAAATATATTTCCCTTGCAATCAAACATCAAAATTTATTTTTTTCTGGGAAAAAAATTTCACTTTACATGAAAAATTTATATTCCCCTTGCAACCAAACAAAGCCGTAGAGAATTAAAGTTGCCTAAACATGTCTGGAAAGACCGGAACTGTTTGAGTCAAATTGGCTTGTGAGGTTTTGGGTTCAACCAGTCAGGTTTTCAAGAAATGGTATTCAACACATTCTTGACTTGATTACTTTATGGTTTTTAGCCTTTTGATCATCCCATGGTCTGGGACTGGGAGGGTCTTAGATTCAGTAAACGGGCTGGTTCCAATCCAACTCGGGTTTACAGCAGACTGGTCTGGTCCGGTCCAGCTCTTGATGCAACCCAAACCCATGATTTCAGGTAACCAACTTACTTGTTTAAACTTAATTGATCCTTTCCAAGCCGTATATATCCATGGGCATGGGCAACCCTTAATCCTTCGCATCTCATTCACTTACAAACCAAATATTACAAGCCAAATAGTGAATAAGGATATTACTCTTTGACCGGTGTAATATGAGAACCGCAACCAAACGGTACCCTTTTTATTATATTGGGCAAATGACGATTATGGTATGATGTCACATAGCTTATGTTGGCTAAAAAGGATACTAAGACCTAATCATCTCACCCACATTATTAGACTTCACTAAGCCCTGTTTGTCTCCTGCCCATACGTGAATTGAAGTCCTAATTATTTATTATTTTTTTTTAAAGAAAAAATTAGCATTAATTATCTAAAATATTTACATCAAACTTGATATAAATATACCCCTTATTACATCAAAGTTTTGCCTATTTGTTATCCCTAATTGGGCTTACTAAATAAGCAAAAGTTTCAATGATCAATTAGGGTTGCAAGTCCAGATTTTTTTTGGTAGATACATGCTCGTATTCCCCCCCCCCCCGCGCCCCTCCTATCTCTCTCTCTCTCTCTCTCTCTCTCTCTCTCTCTCTCTCTCTCTCTCTCTCTCTCTCTCTCTCTCTCATACCATGAGTGATAGAGAAAGATGCCAAAAAAGGAAGGCCGATTGGGTGTTATCCACTGGGCCAAGGGTATTACTGAAAATGGTTCAAAGTCAAATTCAAACCTTTAAAAAAATGCCATGTAAACCCTTTGAATCTTAACTAAAAAAGAACATTGAAAACCTATTTAAAAATCTGATTGCTACATAGCTATTAGGGATGTTAATGGACAATTGAAAATCTGTATTTAATTTTTGTTTGTATCTGTTTGAGAAATATTTATTTAAAAAATCAAATTTCAGAAATTATTTGAATCTGTTAGAAAGCTGATAAGATTTTATTATAAAAATATAATTAAATAATAGTATTATAAATACTTTTATAATACTAAAATACCCTTGTTAATTCACATTATATTATAAGAAATTAATTGGAAAAAAAATATATTCATGAAAACATTTATGTAATTTCAAATTTGACACTTCAACAACAATCCTAGCGGGTAATGAATTCAATCTTTCAATTTCTCATCTTTTTGAATTTTCTTATTCTCATATTCTCTATCATTAAAAGTAGATAGCGAGACTGCAACGCTGCTTTCTTCATATTCCACTATTTAGTCTCGAGTCTAGGGATGTAAATAAAAGGTTGAAAATTTGACTATCAAAATAACTTTTCAAAACTTCCTTGTTTCTGTTCAAAAGCTAATCAGATTTAAATATAGATAGTGTTATATTCGAATCAAATTTGATTCATTTGCATCTGTAATAGCACTTCAATAGAATAATATATATTGACTCTATTGCACTCTCATTTCTTATCAAATTATTCTTTTTGTAAAGGATCTGAAGCTGAAATTGCTAGTGGTTGAGTTATTTAATATTTATGATTTTTTATTTATTTTTATTTTTTTGAAATAGGGGGGGGGTGGAGAGGAGATGAAAGTAACATAAATTAATTAGTGCATAATAATGATAAAAGTTTAGGAAAGATATATAATATGATGAAGAAAATATATTCAATGGAAGCTAACTCACATTTTAGACAAGGCAGATTTTTTCCATATTAACACAATTGGAATTGATATCTGAAATATAATTAAGCTTGTATGAGTACACTAGTGCACTAACCAATTAAATAATTTTAGTCTATAAAGTTACTAAACAAAAATAAAATCTATAAAATATTTTAGGGTTGATTTGGTCTAGGGCTGATTTGAAACCAACTTAATAGATTAATTTGATTAAACCATCTGTATCATGAGTGCGGTTGCTGTTTTGGTTGTCTACGACATGACTTTGTTTTTTTTTTTCAAAATTGGTTAATACATGACTTAATAACAATCTGATCATATTAGTCCCAACCTTAAATAAAAGATCTCTGGTTAACCCAAATCATTAACACCACCACCACCTTACAACTTCATGAAAAACGGTGTCCTGTCTTGAGGGTTGATGTCTTGATTTCTCTGATTTGGGTTGTGGGTTGTCCCTAAAGGTAATTAAAAGCCCATTGTGATGAAGACGGGGTTATTAAGATTGTGGAGAATTATTTCTAAACAGAGCGGCGTAACGAAGAGAGCTAGCTAGTAATCCTTTTCTTCATGTGAATGTAGACATCTTGTTGAATCACATATGTCCTTGAATTATGGTTGTTTGATTATTCTTTCTTTTGTTTTGTTTTGTACATGTTGTATAGATTTCAATTTCTACATTTAGAGGATTCTCGAAGTTGCAATTTACAAGTTTTTTATTTGGACTGAGTTTTTCTTAAGTCACGATGAAGGGGAATCCCTTGACCATAGGGTATTAATTCCATGCGAGATGATATTTTGAAGAATATACTAAAACCCTATAGGAGTTTATGAACCACAAGATGACTATGGTATGGTCAACCTTTCTGTGGTCAACCTTCCTGCGCAATGGAAGAAAACCTTCTCTCTCTCTCGTTTTTGATAAGCTAGCATTCTCTCCTTTTAATTTAAAGTAAAAATACAGTTAACTTAAGTAAGTATCTACCACCTAATAATTACTTTATGGGGGAAAGTGCCTTTGAGCTTACAGTTTACAATACCTCTAAAATCATTGAAAATTTTAATTATTTAATTTTAAAAAAATAATAAATATGCCTCAGTGTAGGCTCAGTGAAATTGTCTTCTACCCATTAGAAACTAGGGTGTATTAGTATGTATATTTTGAGAAAATGATGTACATACCATCGATAGTATATATCCTCTCACACACACTTTACCTCTTCATTAATGTTCTCTATCATTCTCTTTTCTTCTTGATCATGTTAGTCGCCTTATACACAAATCCTTGGGCACTTCCTTCGGTACATGTATTACTTTAATATAGGTGAACCATACCAACATTTTCAAGAAAATTTCAATAAAAATAAGTAAACCGTGACCATGTAACCACGATTATTACTATGATTTACCTCATTTCTCACTAAAAAATAAAAAATAAAAATAGAGTTTACTCATATAAAGATAGAGTACTAAAAAATATTTAATTCAAATTGACAACCAAAGCACTTTTGGCATAATCTACAACTGAACTTTAAAAAGCTCTTAAAGCACAACTAATTAATGAGATTTTATTGGATCCCAACATACAATTTCTATTTCACCTACAATTTCTATTTCACCTCATATGTCATGGGATGTGACCCAGGCCTAAAAATATAATATGGCACTTGCACCCACACATATAGAAGGGGGCATAAAATGATCATCCATTGCCTATAAAAGGAGGAACAAAATTTAGTTGTTGCTTGGATTGCAGCTACGACTTGTGGAAGCCAAAGAAACAAAATGTTGGAGGCCATTTTAAAAAATATTAAAACTTAGGAGGGTATTTTTGAACCTTAGAGTGAAATGAATTATTCCATTTCTTTGGCTACCAGCAAAGGTTGCAGCTACTTGGCTGCAAAATGATCAGTAGCCAAAATTTTTCCTGAAATAGTAAAGGAGATGGAAATCACACTGTTTTTGATGCTTCCCCTAGCACTTTGATTGTCCCCCCCCCCTCCCCCGCTAGCGAGCGCAAGAGCCATGCATGATGCCTTTTGGGAACCTCTCCAATCAGTTATTTGGTGACAGTATAGATTCTAGCAAAAATTACCTAATTACCACACTTAGGTTTCTCATTACCAAATTACCCAGTTCATGTTTGGATTTATAAAATTACCCAAAAGAGTGGTACCCTCTACCCATGTATGTTCTTGGACCATTTTACCCCTAAGGTACTCCACCCTCCGCCTCCTATCTCCATGTCTACCCTTCCTTGCAACTCAGCCTCAGTGAGGCTTCACCATCATTTCTTCTTCTTCCCCGCCTTCACCCACCCTCCCACTAACGTCCCGCCCCTCTAGTCCCAGCTTCAATACTTCATCTTGAGCATCTCCCCTTTCTTCTCCTATCTCCTCCTCCAGCAAGTTCATCAATCGTCTTCACCAATTGTTTCCTGCAACTTCTCAATGCTTTCTCTTTTCTCTATTTATACTCTCCTCAAAGTAAAAAGTACAAACACAAACACATCTGCGCAAGCGCACATAGAGGCGCTCTCAATTTTCCAATGGAGACCGAAACCTCAAATGTTTAGAACCTATGATGGCGATGCCAAATAGGCAAATACATTGCCATGAGTCTCAATAAGAAAGGATAATTTTGTAAAAATAAACACAAAAGTGAGTAATCATGTAATTTTTCATACCTTCTAATAGAGTGTGATGTCCAATTTCCTTACCAAAAATAAAAAAAAATTTAAAAGTCAATTTATAATTCAACGAAGATTCCAATCCAATTGTCCTGGGTTCTGATTCAGCATAGGGATCTACATCTTAGTTTTGTAGGGTCGCACTTCCCCTTTCCCCGTCTGCAATTCAATTTGACATTTTGACATTTTGACTGGCGCCGAGTCGCCTACACACTCAAGACCTTTCGTTGGACATCTCAGCTCTGTGTTGTGGTGTTTTCACCCTTTCATGTTCGTCTTTGGAAAGATTCAAAAGAGCGTAAGCAGCCCAGCGTGGACTTCAAGATTCAGGTTTCAGAGACAACCATTATTCTTTTGCGGCTTTTGATTCTATCTTTGTGCTCGATTATTGTGGGGGTACGAGGGAGATATAAACCAGCTCACCCTTCCAATTTTCATTGCTTCTTTCTCTGTCTGTCAGTGTACCTCTTTCTTTATTCTGGGACTTCTTATCTTGATCTATGCTGCATCGACCTGGCCTTCAAGGTAAATTTACTATCTGGGTCTTTGGGATGTCTGTGATTCTGGAAGTTCTGTTTGCTCTGTGAGCTGTTTTGGGGTATTGGGTTTTTAATCTTTGGGTTTTTCTGTGTTGGGTTGTTGGAATTGTTCTTGTTTTATTCAGTTTTTTTAGTTCATTAGGTGTGGTTAGTTGCTGAAGTGAGTTGTGGATGTTAGTGGAATTTTCTGATTATATGAGATATTGGGGTTTTAATATGTTGGGCTCTTGAAATTTCTCTAGTTTGATTCAGTTTACCGTGTGAATAATACATTTTCTACTTCTCATTTATTTATTTATTCTTTGACTTCTTTTCCTATGTGGGTAGTAACTGCTGATAAGGCTTTAGATCTCTGAACTCCCCTTTTAGGATTTGCTGTTTTCTAAAAATTTGATCTTGCAATCAAGCTTCTTCCTCCTTTTCCGGCTTTAAGAAAGTACTGAGGATCAATCAAGACAGGGTTTTGATAATTGGCAGATGAGAATATGATTCCCTTATAGGGTTTTGATATTTATTTCCTTTTGAAGTGCTTATGAGATATTAAGTGCGATTGTGATGAATCTGACATTTTCTTAGTTTCCCCTTCATGTGGCAGTGGTTTTAAAAGCTCTCCATTTGTTCGTGTGTAACTTTGACTCATCGGGTAGAGGTCAGAGCTTATTGAATTCATTTTAAGGAACTGTCAGATGGAAACTTCATAATTGGTTCATTAGAATTTTTAGAGCATGACCCTATTATGAATTGGAAGTCCAGAACTGAAAATGCTTGGACCTTGGAATCACTTCTATTATGTGTTTCTTCTTCCTGCATTTATTGGATTCAGAGTTGTAGGAATGAGAATCTGAAATGAAGGATTTCTGTGCACATAATGAGTTTCTCCACTTTCTTTTGTGTAAATCCATTAATCCACTTTTTCTTTTAGCCTTTTTGATCCACCTTTTCGTATTGGGAGTTAGGAATGTTGATTGTATTCGCATTCATGGCCGACATAAATTCTCTTTTTCGGAAGTAATAGATTTATAAAATGAAACACGAGTTTCAGTTTTTTCTTTTATTCCCCTCACACTGTCAAGAATTACCTTTCTGAATGCAGTTTCATTTGCTTGATTTGCTTGTTCTCCTCTATTAATGTTTTGTTATATTACTTGTAAAACTTGGGAAGGAATTGCTTCAATCCTTTCCTTCCTGATGCATTGGATTGGATCACTATCTGTCATTGATGAATTGATAAGAGTCTACACTGGTTGGACATTGTGGCATTAGTAGATGGATCCCACCAGATGCATCAGGAATACCTCTCTGCATTATAATGTAAAAGAATGGCTATTCTAAGGCTAATGAATCTGTATAACCATACAGTTTACATTGCCACTCTTTTGGTCCATTTTGTCTATATCATACTAGAATGATTTTTCTCAATTGTGAAAGCTATAAGAGCCTCCTAGAATCTACCTAAAAGCAAGGTAGGAAGCTGATAAGAGCCACCTATAATCTTCAATTTTCTAGATGCAAAAGGCTAGCATTTCCTAGACTCTCTCTGCTCTAAAAACTTTCAACTGCTCTGCTTCATAAATCAATGGAACAAGGATTCTCAAAATATCTGGACATTACAAGTCAGAACTTTAGAGGCTTTTCAGTCGGATAGAGAATATGAAGATTAAATATCAAAACAATTGATTGTTTCTATGTTTGGCCTAGAAATTAATTGAATTCATCCTTTATCAATAAGATATCGTTTTGGCTAGTTCTGTGGTGGAAAGATATATTGGGCTCAGTTAGGCTGTTTGGTAACATCTATTACTTTGTGGTTCGTATTGGCAGGTTTTGGGTTCTTTTAGAGCTGAGACATTGAAAGCTTGTTGGTGGTGCATTATACAGTAATGACTTGTTTCTCTTTCTTGTTTAGAAGGAAGAAAACTTCTTCAGATAGCGTACCTGTTGAAGCTGTTGAAGGTAACCAGCTAAAACTTGAGAAACTTATAGGATAATTATTTCTGTATAGGATTGCAATGCAATAGGGCTTATGCTTATTTGAAGTCAATGCTTTTTTTCTATTATTTTATCGGTCAAACAACGTGCACCCACACATACATATACACTCTCTGGGTGTGCTTGGGGAAGGGGATTGATTGGTAAAATATGTGCACTATGTATCTTGCATCACCAAGACAAGGGGCTATCTCATAGCATAACGGACTTCCCTATGAACTAAAGTGGTGTCAATGTAAAACCTTGAAGAACATGCATTTTAAGAAGTTATAGTCTCTAATAAGGGACTTCCCAAGAAGAAGAAACAGAATAAGGCATTGAATGCTCAAACCAGAAGCCTGTTTTTTCTTAACATGTTTAATACAAAACGGTTCCAAAATAGCAGAAGTGCAGAACCCGAACTGACTAGCTGAACCAAGATCTCCAAAACAGAGAAATAGAGAGGTTTAGGGACAAAATTAATAACTTGAAGCAAAGAAATCAAATAAGTTTGATTTTCTAGTCGAATTCTTTTCTCTACCAGTAGAATGAATATGTCTGCAAAATATCTCTGAGATCAGAGAACAAGTATCGGTTGCACAGACACAGACGATCCCTAGTGCTGCTTGGAGAACAGAGTAGGAAAACTAGAACTAAGTATTCTAGCTAGTCTAACCGAGCAGAATAATTCAGAAATCCAGAGAGCAACAAACCAGGTTCTCAATTTCCAGATTTGAAGAGAATTATGATCACAGAAAGTTATCAGGAAAAACTTGACAGAACAGGGTGCACAGGTGCTTAAGATTTGGAATAGACTGACCTGTTGATGGAAAGAATGAAGTTTAAGAATAGAAATAGAACAGGACAGGAGTCCACCTGAAATCCCCTTGGAATCTACCAAGTTGAACTTGAGAATCCACACTACGTGCAGAAAAATCGAAGTTCATTAACTCAAAAAAATCAATCTTTTTTTTTTGGGGGGGGGGGGGGGGGGGTTGGGGAGGGGATGTATGCCTTTTCTGCCACTTCCACAAGCAGTTCTTGACCATCGGGTACACAAAGAAGGAAACAAGTTTCCATGGGTTACCTCTGTATGAAGCAACTTGGGAAGAGTTTGAGGTTATTAAGTCGTAATTTCCGGATTTGGGTCTTGATTTTTTTTGGTAGAAGGATGTATAACTTTGCACATATTTATATAATTGGAATAGACCATTTATGGACCGATAAGACTACCTTGGACCAAATCCTATACTGAAACTTGAAAAAATAAAATAAAATAAAAAAGTGACTTCACATACCTATCGACCAACCAGCTTTATAAAACTCCTAGTTCATCCAGGACTGCGGAAAAAAAAACTCGTATTTCAAGCTAGAAAACAGACCTAGTTCCGTCCAACACTATTAATAAAGAAAACATTAAAACAATACAAAATGAGTAAACTATCCCTATGACCAGGTCAGAACTGAATCCCTACAGACACAAGCAATCAGCCATTGTAGGACCAAATCAGGTCCTCCTCCTCTTTGTCTTCAATACTGCATCAATGTTCCTTACCCATCCTGCTCTCCCTGGTCACGTGGCCCCTGCGCCCAGACATAGAGGGTGGCAAAATGATGCCCCCACCCCTGTGAAACCCAAAAAACCCACTCCCCTTTGATGCCCATGTGCACCCCCAAATTGGCTCCCCATGCTGACGCAGGGGCTCTGTGACCAGGGAACATATTTTCCCTTATATATGGGATAAAAAACGCTACCCGTCTGGCGTTCCCCACACCCACCAGACACATCCCCCTGTTTCCGGGGCTGTGAAAAGACGCCCTGTCCCCCTGAAAACAGGGGGCTGTGTCTGGGCGTGGGGAATGCAGATGGGTAGCGTTCCTCCTCCTATAATATATATATATATATATGTATATGGGTATTGACAGTATTTGTGTTTCTATATCTTCTGTCTTTTCCATATTGCATATTATGTGTCTTCAATCTTTTGCTTTATCTGTTTATAAGCATCTGACTAGTTTCACATTATCACAGAGTTTTCAGGCATCCAGAATGTTAAACATTACACATACAGAGAATTAAAGAATGCTACCGAAGATTTTAGTCCAGAAAATAAAATAGGGGAAGGTGGTTTTGGTTGTGTCTACAAGGTAAATTTCATTATGTTTTCACATTTTAGTTGAAAACTTCACCTAGATTTGTTTTGTTGAGAATAGTGGTTCAATGACTCCTCTAATGGCTTCTTCTATCTTCCCAAATACTTGCTTATGTTCAGGGAAGGCTTAGAGACGGCAAGGTTGTTGCTATCAAAGTACTTTCAGCTGAATCAAGGCAAGGAGTCCGGGAGTTCCTGACAGAGATAAAAGTGATATCAGATATAGAGCATGAAAACCTAGTCAAGCTGCATGGTTGTTGCGCAGAAGGAAACCATAGAATTTTGGTTTATGGGTACCTTGAGAATAATAGTCTTGCACGGACTCTTCTTGGTAATTCCAGTTCCTTTCTTGCTGTAGTGCTTGGATACTCTAAAAAAAGAAAAAAAAGAAAAAAAAGAAAAAAAAGAAAAAGAAAATTATATCTCATCAACTCAATCTGTTGCCAATTCTGTGACGCTCTACCTCATGAGGCCTTTATAATAGACTTTCTTGTTTTGTATTCTTACCTGTTGAAAGTCTTCTTATTTATTTTGTCAGGACAAATATATTGGCCTATATTGATAAATCTTTTGCTAAGATTTCTTACTATTATAAGTTTGATAAAGTTAGTAGCATACAGAAACAAGATTTAAATGATATTTTTAGCAAGAAATGGAAAATCTCAGCTAGACCTCCTAATATGCACTGGCCTTTTTCATATTGATTCAACTGTAAAATAAAATACCATGACCTATGTTTATAGGGAATGGTCGCCCGAAATTGAATCCTCCCTAGATATGTCTATTCCATTTTATTCTGGATCTGTACCGAATATACAGATTGTGCTGAAGATTCAAAACCTTTCTTCTTTTCTTTAACTGGTGTAAGTCGATGGGCAAGTATACCCCCTACCATCTCAAACTCATTAAATTTTACAGTTGCATATTTTTATTATGATAAAATAATTACCATTGTTGATTAGAAGATAAGAAAGAGAACTTCAAAATGCTATTAATATGTTGGAGTTTGGATTTGGCACTTGGATACGAGGAAACAAGGATGTGTCAATATTTCTTTTAGCAATTACTGCGCCTCTATTTCATTTACAGAATCTATAAGTCTTAAGCCATTGATCATCTAGAAAGTGATTTGGGTTGTGTTTACTCTCAGGAGGCGGCCACAGTAGCATCCAGTTTGATTGGAGAACACGTTATAAAATTTGTATTGGTGTTGCACGTGGGCTAGCATTCCTTCATGAGGAAGTCCGGCCTCATATTGTTCATAGAGATATCAAAGCAAGCAATATCCTCCTTGATAGAGACCTTAATCCCAAAATTTCAGACTTTGGTCTGGCAAAGCTTATTCCATCCCACATGACACATGTCAGCACTCGTGTTGCCGGAACAATGTAAGTTCAAAGGATCCACTTTGGTCTTGTGAAAATTATACCCTTATTAGGAGTGAATTTCAATTTCTTGGTCATCTTGGTGTGGTAACTCTACACTATGTGGTTAACACAATGATCCCTTAGCCTCTGTTTGGTAGCAAGGGGAATTGAAGGGTAGGGAAGGGAAAATTTCAAACTTAATTAAGAAATTTTTGTAATCATGACCCCATGTGATTGTATAAACTACTTTAAATTTTTACCATATTTATTAAATTTTTATTTTACATTTTTAGCAACGGGTTTTGGATGCAAAGTAGAGTGAAATTTAATAGGGGAAATTACTTAGATCCACGAGATAAGAAAAGTAATTACAAGATAAGTAGGTTTTAAATTTGATTTACATCCACAAGAATAGATTTTAAAAATATTTGTTTAATCCCCAAATCATTTATTGTTTGTCCTGCCCAAGATAGCAGTAAAATTTAACTTCCTAAAATACCCTTTTACTTTACCTCTATCCATAAGGCTAAAGTTAAGTCTTATAGGTTGACCATTCTTATCTTTTTGAGTCCAGATACTTCCAACTACGTTCAATGAAAAAAGGATGGAAGAGACTATCCATTTCTCATCGGAAACTGATAAGATTTCGTGTCTTGTCCTGGACCTAAGTCTCAACCCGCTTCTTAGATGCCTTCACCTCGTGTTCTTCTCCGCCGCTCTCGCCCAGAATCATTTGCTGTTGCTGTTGTTGCTGAGACTACAACCCATCATTGCCCACAACTTCAATCATCATCTCTTCCCTCCTCCATCTCAAAGATTCTGAGATTGGAGCCGTTGATCATGGGAAAAAGAGAACGGAAATTTTTTAGAACGAAGAGTAAAGATACTTAAATTCGTGGGTTTTGTTCATGTTCCATATATATAAAGGAATGAAATTTCTTTGTTTTATTTTCTCTCGCAGAAAGAGATTGAGCATTGCGAGCTCAAAATCGCTGGCCCTCATCTGAAAAGGAAAGGGGGTGATTCTAATTCTTATGCAGAGAAGAGAGAGACTGAGAGAGAGGTGGTGAAATGGTTATGCCTTGCAAGGGTGGAGAAAGAGAAAGTGGCTTTTAAGAGAGAGACCTCCCTGGTTCGATTCTTTTCCTGGTTTGACACTATCAAGGGAAATAGGGATTTGAAAAAGGAGGTTTTATCTCATCCGTAGGATTAGAAGGGGACACATGTCACAAGAAGATAAAAAATTGGTAAAGAATTGGTGGATGAAGAATTGAAGACAAGCCAAATCCAAGTTGGACATACCCAGTTGGACCATCCTCGGATACAATTGGCCTCTCTATAAATGGAGAGAGAGAGAGAGAGAGAGAGAGAGAGAGAGAGAGAGAGAGAGAGAGAGAGAGAGAGAGAATCAGTAAATAAGAAATAATGAAGGGATTCCTCTATTGATGGATGGAAACCATAGTTGCAGGGCTCGACCTTTTTTCTTTGAACGTAGTTGGAAGGATCTGGACTCAAAGAATAGAACGGTCAACCTATAAGACTTAACTTTAGCCTTATGGATAGAGGTGAAGTGAAAGGTTATGGATAGAGGTGAAGTAAAAGGGTATTTTAGGAAGTTAAATTTTACTTTTATCTTGGACAGGACAAACAATAAATGATTTGGGGATTAAGTAAATATTTTTAAAATCTATTCTTGTGGATGTAAATCATATTTTAAACCTTCTTATCTTGTAATTACTTTTCTTATGTCGTGGATCTAAGTAATTTCCCCAATTTAATAACCAAATATTGAAATATGGAATGATTTGGAGTTATTGATACAGTCACATGGGGTCATGATTACAAAGATTTCTTTTTTAAGTTCGAAAATTTCCCTTTCCTATCCTTCCCTTTAATTCCCCTTGCAATTGAACATAGGCTTAATGCTGCATTAAGGCATGTGGTTGAGATTGTTTACCTACATAGAAGTCATATTGGCATTTACCCATTGAGGACAGTGGTCCACATGCAGGGATGGACACATATCTTCCATTTTCATGATCTCAATTAAAAGGTGAACACAAGAAGGTTGAGCTCATCAGACTGTTGTAACCATCCACTAGGACTTTTCTGGACCATTTAGTCTATCAAAATGTACATGTTGATCAAGTGATTGCTTTCGTTAATCTGTTTGGTTTTCTGCAGAAGATATTTCCCAGTTTTGGGCATGAATATTGGTCAGTGTCGCATTTTCCGCCCATATTCTTTGGATTGAGCTCACCATTTCTGTCTGACTCTATCTGGATCCTTCAAACTAAAATTTTTGCAACTATTTTTCGAGTTCAAAACCATAATTATTGAATGCTGCTTTAGAAATGAATCTATTTTGGCAGAGCCTTTGAACCATACTTCTAAGTCTACAAGACTACCTCTAACAGTGTAAAATTGGAATAAGACCACATAAATGTTGTCTGCTGCTATGATATACCAAAATTGTTCTGAAGTTAGCTTCCACTCTTGATTCCATATACTTCAATTCTTCAAATTTTCCCTTTTAATTTGTGATGCTTTATATTCAATTACCATTTTGTAGAGGTTATTTGGCACCTGAATACGCAATACGGGGACAACTGACACGTAAAGCAGATATTTATAGCTTTGGAGTTCTCCTCCTGGAAATAGTTAGTGGTAGATGTAACACTAACTCACGGTTGCCTGTTGAAGAACAATATCTTCTTGAAAGGGTAAGAGACTCTTAGGAACCTACAACCCGACTCAATATTTTTACTCGAATTGCTGATGTTTAATTGACAAATTTGTTGCCTGGCTTTTAGCTAAGTTTCTATAGCTGGTAAATATCATTTCACATAAAGCACATGCATGATTATAAGACTAATACATCGATTAATCCTTGCTATTTGTTGTCAGTATACTTGATTTAGCAGTGTTCTCTGTCTTATCCTCCCAAATACTTGTAATAGACCGGAGGTTAGATTGATCAACATCATTGATAATTGACGCACCAGACAGTCTTGATTGATAAATGGATGACGTTATCCATTTCTTTGACTCAACCAGAGTTCTAGATACTGTAGATTAAGTATCTCGCTATCTCACTTGGAATACAAATCTTCCAATTCTACTAAGTAATATCATTATACAATGATGTTTCCAATATTGGAAAGACATAATCAAAAAGGGTCATAGATACCAAAATCTTGTGGTGAGATTTGTATCAACCTAGGTAAAGGAATTGAGGACATTTGATGGGAGGTCATCCATGAAGATGAATAATTTGTAGACCTTTTATTTTGTATATCATATAAAGTTTTTTCCCCCTAGTATAGTATTTTTCTGCCTACTAAGTAAAGCCTAGTGCATGAAACCTCTTTGGTTTCAGAATCATGGGGTGGCCATCTTTTTTTTTCCTTTTTGGTGTGAGGGGCTGGTTAGGAGGTTGTCCCTTTTTTTAGGGGGATTCCTGGAACTGAGACGGGCTAGGCATGTCCCATTAAATTCTGTATTCAGCTCCTGCATGTGCTAGTGTGTCGAGGTGCCCTTTTTGCATGGAAATGACTAGATTGTCCCTTGGGGAATATTATAGTGGTTTCAAACATATATCAATAATGGTGATTTTACTTGTTTTAGATTACTCGTTCCCATTTTCTAAAATTTCTCAATGGTGGCATAGACAACACATGTGGGGATTCTCCTCTTGCAGACGTGGGGGCTGCATGAGCAAGGGGAGCTTGTGGCATTGGTTGACACAGCAATGGATGGGATTTTTGATGTTGAGGAAGCAGTCAGGACCTTGAAGATTGGCTTGCTGTGCACCCAGGATGCACCTAAGCTCCGGCCATCAATGTCAACTGTGGTCAAGATGTTAACAGGTGAGGTGAATGTGAATGACATGAAGATAATGAAGCCAGGTCTTATCTCTGATTTCATGGATCTCAAAGTGAAAAAAGGTCAGAATGAGAAGACTGATACGAAGATTACATCTTACATGGGATCCTCTGGATCAGACAAGGTTGATTATTCATTCCCCTCTTCAGGAAACACCACTTCCACTTACAACCCCACATATAGCACCATGACCTTCAATTCCACATATGAAAGAAGCAATTGATCAGAGAGGTCATCTGTGTGAATAATGTTACAATTTTTTTCATTTCCTGTTGATTTTTCAGGTTTCTTACCACTTATAAATTTTGTATAACCCCATTAATTTTTTTTTTTTTCATGTTAACTTGCTTTCAGTGATCCTTGTAGCAAAGTAAGCTTGTAAATAAGGATGGTGAGATATGTCAAATATTTTTAACTTCATACAGGTATGTCAGGATGAGTAAATGTCATGGTTACCTACTGGAAAGTAGCTATGTTGGTTTTTTTTCTGGTTGAGTTGGTAGAGTTGCTTGGAATTGATAATTATGTTACATTGAACAGATTTGTTGGTTAATATGATTAAAACTGGGAATCATTTGAATCTGAACTGAGTTCAACAAAGTGAAATAATCCCCACAATGTGAATACAGATGGTAAAGTCCAATTGAGCTGAAAGTTGGCATATGATGGCAAATGGGTTGGGAATATGAGGCCTACCTATGATCCAAAATCTGGTTCTAGTTCAAATATGACTTGGTTGACTTAGTCCATTTCAGATTTGACCTAAATTTGATTCTTTCAATGACTCTCCAAGACATGGTGTAGTTTTCTAAAGTCTTGTTGCTCTTAAGCTCAAAAATTTGGACCAGCCTATTAGATATTTTGGCCTATATTTGAACTACTTCAGGTTGGGCTTCAGCCTTGGTTTCACTCAAAATTCTTCATTTTCCCAACCCAGCCCAACCTAGTTTCATCCCCTTCCCCACTTTCCTTCTTCCTGGTGGATTTCCGTACAAGATTGAAGCATTTGTGATTGGAAGGGTCTACTTTGAGCTCCAAGTTCAAGAATGGAATGGAAAAACATTTTACTCTTTCTGATGAGATGATTCATGATCTCAACCTTAAAGCTGATGAGTCCTGCAACTAGAGAAATCCCAATATTCACTCAGACATTGAGAAGGTCTCTTTTTTGGTCAATAATTATTATCACGAGGGTCTGTTACTTTTCCAAACATCACAAAAAATCTATTCAGCCACGTGAATAAACTTTGTATCCATTCTGACCACATGATCTACATTATCCATTTGCCAAATTTTAGAGTCTAATTCTAATAAATACCCCCATGTATTGGCATGCATCTTGTGGATGTCCATACATGTGTACTAGCACTCTACCCATTCATGTGCACTTTCTCCCAACTTTGAGTAGCGATATGAAAAGGCATGAAAATAAACGGCTCAAATTTATCTTGAGACTTCCAGATAAATCACAAAATAATTGTGACACCAATAACTACCCTTGTAAGATTCATATCATCACACGGGGCGCCCAGGGGGGGGGGGAGAGAGGGAGAAGAGAGCTTTTCCAACTGTCAAACTAGATTGGCCCAGTTAGGGTGTCAATACCAAGCCTATACCAGTTGGATTGATTGGGCGCGACCATTTAAAAATCAGCCCGAATTGCACTGATTATTAAATGTGTCGGGTTCAGGCCTGATTCGTTTATAAATAGGTAGTATATGGTGCAAGGGGTAAAATTGATAGGCGCTTGAATGGCCCATCCTGTTTGCAAGCCCAACTCGGCCAGACACGTTTAGCCCGACTGTGAGCTTATCCAACTATCAAACTAGATCGGCCCAGTTACGGTGTCAAGCCCAAGCCCATACCAGTTGGATCGATCGGGCCCGACCATTTAAAAATCAGCCCGAATTGCACTGATTATTAAACGTGTCAGGTTCAGGCCTGACCCGTTTATAAATAGGTAGTATACGGTGCAAGGGGTAAAATTGATAGGGGCCTGAATGGCCCATCCTGTTTACAAGCCTGACTTGACCAGACACGTTTAGCCCGACTGTTTATATGTATATTTTGGATAGAATAGAGTATAGATTAATATTTTTACCAATTATTTAATGTAATAATGTGCAATATATTTTTCTAATTTGTTAATTATTTAATAAAATATATTCAAATTTCTTAAATATAAGATAGTTAACAATCGTTTTATTGTTTGTTTAATGTTTTTTTTT
>NC_056558.1:28029480-28073263 GCF_013358625.1 Macadamia integrifolia
TTTTACCCCATTTAAGGCCTAATTATAGCCCGATTAGGAGAAGCACGATTAAAACCTGGAACCTGACCAAGCCATATACAAGACAGACCAAGGCTGCTCATTCTTTAAATAGGCAGGTCACGGTGCAAGGGTATAACCCTGCCAGGAACGGCTAGACCCGACTGATTGACACTCCTAGGCCCAGTCGCAAGGTAACCAGCCAAAACAGTCTTACTAGGGTGGTTCTTAAGATATCTTTCTTATTGTGAAAGAAAATTTGTTTTGAAGGCAAAGAGAAAAGGCCCAGAAAGAAAACTAAGCAAATGAGGCCCAAAACAAAACAGAACCCACAAAACTGAGCCGAAAACGAAAAGCCCAGCAATGGATGGGCCAAAAACTAAACCCAGTTACTTAGCCCCAACTCCCAAGATTAAATTATAGTCCTCTATTCATGTCGCTTCTTATCCTTCATGACCTATCACATCAGCAATTTGTTCTATCGATGACAAGAGATTTTTATATAAAAAATACGAATCAAAGTTTGAAGAAGGTAAAGGACACCCTCTCTCTCTCTCTCTCTCTCTCTCTCTCTCTCTCTCTCTCTCACACACACACACACACGATGGGGTGGGGGAGTTTGTAAGGGTGTCAATCAGTTTGATTATAGTTAAAAGCTTCAGTTTGGGTTCATTGGGTTATTGATTTAATGACTTAGAAATGGAATTAATCATCAATTGGTTTTTAAGGGCCCAATCTAGATTAATAATAAATTTGTATTCATTTATGATAATTCAATTTAGGCACCGTTTGACAACGTTCTGTTTCTGCGTTTTCTTGTTCCTAAAAATGGAGAAACAATCTAAAAAACATTTCATAAAGTTGTACAGTTTTACCTGAAACATAAATCAAAATTTATGCTTATTTATAATTATAGAAACGACTTTGACGAAACAAGTCCGACATGTTTCGTCGTTTCTAGGAACGAATTTGAGAGGAAAAAAAATGCTATTGTGCCTGATAAATCTCTCAACTATTTAAACCTACAAAGGCCGATGATACTATTGGGTTTTTTAGTGACATTATGTCTGCAAAAAACGTTTCGAGAAACAGGTTTTATCAAACACAAAAAAATCCGTTTTTGTTTCCGAAAACGTGAAAAGCCTTTTCTGTAGTTTCTACACACAGAAACAGCAGAAATGGTATCAAACAATGCCTTATTATCGGTTCAGTTTTGGTTTGTTATTGTTCCTTTATTTGATGGTTCGCAATCAGGCTAGTTGATTCGTTTATTCGTTCAACAGTTTAATGGTTTGGTCATTCAATTTAATCGGTTTTACTCTGTTGATTGGTTTTAAATAGTTTAGAACCGACAGTTTATTAGTTCAAAATTGATACGAGAATACATAAAACCGTACCAAATAATCTTTAATTCTCTAGATTAATGATTTCTGAAAACCAAAAAAATTTCTAAAAACCAGCTGGTTCAATTCGATGTTTAGTCATGAGCGGCTCATGTCGAGACCAAATCGAAAAAGAGGAGGTTTTGGTCTAACTAGGATGACAATATTATCATTCTAAATTAATCGATTACTAAGAATAAAATATAGACTGACTAACCTGGTTAATCTAATCCGTTTTTTATTTTACTAGGCTCTATTCGATTCTAAAACCAAGTAAATAAAGATAAAATTGTATAGTAATAAAAAATAGTGAAACAGTCCTATTAGTTTTTGAAGCCATGAACTTTCTTAGGAAGATGATTGATTAGATCTGAGAGTGCATTTTCTCTAATAAGTTTTAAATCCCCATCAATCCCCCATGATTAGTTTACCGGTTGTCGAGACTTGAGGCAAGGAGACCAATTGTCTCCATACCTCTTTGCCCTAGTGATACATATTCTAAAAGTATTTTTAAGGCGAAGGTTGATGAATGTTGATGTATACATTGAAGTTTTGCTCCCTATAAGTTCGAGTTTTTAGGTGAAATGGTAGCATACATGATATTAAGGCAAGAAGGTCAAATGTTCGACCCCTGAGAAGTGTAAAAATCGGTAAGGGTCAAAAACTTCTTCTTCCTAGGTGCCGCAAGAACAAATGCCACGTGAGCTCCACATGCAAGGATCATGGGATCTTATGAGAGTATTGAAGTATACATTAGTGATGCCCTTCTCTAATAGTTTGAGCTTTTAAGTAAAACGGTAGTGAATAGGGTATCAGAGTAAGGAGGTCAGGTGACTGACTGCTAAGAAATGCGTCAGAAGAGTTTTCCCGATAGTCCTTCTCCCTCGGTGCCATGTCAGATCCACGCAGAAGGACCACGGGATCTTGGCCTACACATGTCGGGGAGCATCAGTGTACACATTGACACTGCTCTTCCCTAATAGTTCGAACTTTTAGGTGAAATGATAGTGAATATTATTGATGTATACATTGACGAGACTCTTCTCTAACATCATTAGTGTACTAATCCAATGAATTTTGCTACTAATAAATTATTTCTAATGGTTGTTACAAGACAAATCTATGCTGAAATTTTAAATAACTCATCCAATTGGAATTCAAATCCCAGCACTCCTTTAACTGCTGTAGAACATTGTAGCTTAAAGTTAAAACAAAGAGAAAAAAAAAAAAAAAAAAAAACAAAATGAAAACTTTTATGACCATATGAACAACAATAACTGCATAAACAGTGCAAAAACTACCAAATCTAATACTTAAATTTTGGGAGAGGACTTCTCGCGACTCCAATGTGAAGAATCTCCTATGCCATACCAATGGTAGTCATGCGGGGAAGGTATCATTTATATGAGCCCACATGGTTAGGATAAGAGAAAGAAAACAATTAAAAAATAAAAATCAATTAGAGAGTGCATTAGTACAGTAGTATTATGGGGATTTTTTTCTTGTACCTCACCTTTTAGTCAAATTATTTTTATAGTACTCCGCCTCAGGAAGCGAGGTTCCATGAACAAACCTTTGTCGTTGCACCTAATTTTTTGGGGCCATCGCATGAGGGTTTCCATCTCGTACTAACTTGATCCTTTGTAAGCGGTATCACAGTGGCCCCAGGGACTAGTCGGGTCAAAGATCCGACACCTTGGGTACCAAAAAAAAAAGTCAAATTATTTTTATTTTATTAAAAAAGTAGGCCAAAAGGCTAAGAAGCCAATGTAAAAGCATTAAAAAATTAAATTAACATATTATAAGAGATAAAGCCTCCACACAAGCACCATGTGGTGGCGACACTAAAAAGATTGGATCAAAATCGATCGGACCACTCATCAAGGAAGAAAATGATAAAGATTCTTGCTATTTATTTCTTCACCAACTTGGTTTCCTTGTATATCTCTACCAACTAAGTTTCCTTATATCCTTATATACTGTATCTCTATCATTGATTCTAATATTTCTCCTTTAAAGGAGAGAATCGTTGACACCCTAAATAATCTAAGAATTATCTTGTTGTGTGGACATAGGTTCAAAGGAACCGAACTATGTGAATCTTGTGTGCCTCATTTCCCCCTATCTAAAACTATTTAAATCATCCATTGTAACATAGTATAAGAAGTTCAAGCATCCGTGTACTCCACCACTAACCCTTCCCTCATCCTCCCACCTGATCCTATGTACTACCCGTTCCCTCTTTCTGTTCCCTAAATTATGTAATTTTCATTAACCTTACAGGCTCTAACTACCTTATTTGGTGCTCTTAGTTCGTTCCTAGTCTCAATTGTTAGGATCTCTATGGATCGGTTATGGGTTTGGTTCCCTATCCTTTATTTCTCCCTATAACAACCAAAAATATAACATTTACTATTGTTGCACCTTCTACCGATCCTTCCTTCGTCACTTGGCAGTGCCACCCACCTGTGGGTTGTCCAGATGGTTAGGGTGAACTAGGGATTGTAAGGATTAGATGTATGGTCTCAGGTTTGATTCTCCATCGGTGCATCTGTGATTTAAGTGGAGATCATAGCGGTGGATTGCTGTGTTAGTCTCTCCGAGGATCAGTTGAGGTACGCATAAGTTGACCTGGACACCTTGGTTAACAAAAAATAAATAAATAAATAAAATTGACAGTGCCAAGATCAGCTCATGATGAACTAGTTTTTCTTGCCTCTGACTGAGTCTATGTACTCCAAGATGTTGGATGTATCAAAGTTCAAACCACCAAGTGGGTTCATCCTCTATTTAGGATTATCCCCTGAAAATAAAGAATATCACCATTTTCTTGCCGCAGCTGGAAAAATGGGTCTCTAATGAAGACCTTTGTTTGTACACAACCTCAATTGGTTGGATCATGAATATCCTACCTTCGTGACATCTCTCACCACCATAGGTGACCTATTCCTATTCGTCCCTCTGTGAGATGTCACTAACTCAGGAAATCCTCTTACATGATCTCTGAACTTCAATTCTCACTTCCCTTATTGCTCACACGGTCGCCACCATTCCTTTTGATGGTCGCGGTGGTCATAGCACTCGTGGTTCCCCATGTGAACGTTACCATCATCGTGGCTTCTCCACTCGGGGTCAGCCTTACTATTACTCCTAGCGCTCCCCAAACCCTTCTTAGTATGGCACGCACTCCATTGGGTCTTATTCTCAAATACTATTATATGTCAGTACTTATTCAATTGCGTTGGGCAAAAATCCCTTTATTATCGTCACTGGTTTATCATGTAAGATTTTCAATTAGATAGGTTAGCATAATCAAAGATTTGTTTCCAAAAAACTAGTTTAATGGTGTTGACTAGAGTAAACAGAAATAATCTAATAATGGTAAGTGATCTCCATGGAGATATTGGATGTCATTAGCACACCTTAATGGTATGAAGTATATATTACTATGTGTGAACTTAAAGTATTGTTTACTTAATGGGGAGGAAACCCTAATTTCTTTGCAAGGTTGATCCCTACCCTCACCCTTATATATAGTTATCACAGACCCATTAAGTGAGGCTAATGACCTAAAGCAAAAGAGAAAGAGGGTAGATCAAATCAACATTGATCGTATTGTACAAAGAGCGTACGAGAAACCATTGAGGAATTTTTTTTTTTTATTCTTCGGCCATGGATTCAAGTATGCCTAAAACCTGACTGTGTATTCATTGTTGCATGCTATCTAATTTTCATGTGATGTATTACAAGTATATTTTCTATCAATGGTATCAGAGCGGTTTATGGAGACAATGAGCTGCCAAATTGTGGTTGCTTACACAATATATCATACCTTAACCCTTGTTCTTGAGTTTTTGAACCATGTATGTATGCATGTTGATGTTACTATATAGAGGACTTCGGGTTTCAGTGGTAGTTGAGACTCCGGATCTAGATTTAGATTCCCTTTTGGGGCTGTTAGCACCTTAGGTCATCCAACCGGCCTTTGATTTTTTTGAAGTTGCAAAACATGGATAATGTCTTGTTTTGTTTGACAAAGGAGGAGATCGATTTTCTCATTAGCATAAAAGATAAAACTTCAGTTTAATTAAATAAAAAAAAAAAAAAGGGTAAAACCGCCTTATATTCATGGTTAATGTGGGTTAGTAATTTATGAAACCTTTGACTTGTGAGTAACATTTTATTATTTTCTCATATAATGTTCACAAATAATTATCACGGTTAAATAAAGAAAGAATATAATAGTATATATTTTCTTTTATTATATCAATAAGTAAATTATAAAAAATGAAAAATGTTTCCTTTTTTGGAATCTATTTTTAAACCAAAAGTTCAGTTTGACTTAGACCACCGAACATGCATGTTCTAAGTATTGATTGGTTGATCCAATGATCCAAACCGATATCAATTGAGATCGAACTCCATATTTGATCGTTTTGAAAATTGGGATTGGCTTCGATTTTTTCCGTAAGAATTGATAAAGGAAATCATTTTAAAAAATGCTTCACTTTCAAAACAATTGTGGAAAAGACACCTGTCTCGCACTATTTGATAATTGAGTAAATAAAATAGATTATAGAGGTGTGAGATTCAATTACTCTGCCAATGAAAATCTTGTTTTCTAATTTAATGGACTAAGGTAACTCACATGAACTGGTTAGGTTGAATTGGCTCGATCCGTTAACCTAGAAAATTAAGTCATTTGGGTTTTTTGATGGCTCATTGAAATTTACTCGTTGATGGCGGTTTATGATAATCAGTTTGTTGTCATGACATGGAAATATTAAGCATAGGATATTGTTTTGATATATCTCGATAGGACAATAACATTACTTTGTGAAAAATTTGATTCATCCGCAAGGTCGATCCTTAGACTTAGTCACCAATTGGTTGATGGATTTAACCTTCAATTATTGGGCTTAAGTATTTCAATTTTTTCATATTGATCCATATGGGATTGGATTTTGGTATTTAAAAATCCAATCAGTTGTAAATTGTTTGAAATTTTGGGTTATTAAACCTTTGAGCTAGGCCATTTTCATTTTAAGTGAGCTATTTTTTTAAACCCAGTGTTAATTGTGTTTTGGGCCACAATGTTCAGCACAGGACAGGGGTCATGTTTATTTTGGATATTTAAGGGTCGTGGGTTTAACTTCATAATGTTATGGGCTATTGGGTTCCAACCCATGTTGATTTATTTAAAGTTTTAAGTCTATAAAAAACTACTAAGTCATGAGCCATTGGAGATTTTATTTATTCAAAAGAATAATGGGGTTCACTTGAATTGTGGACCAAACCAAATCAAACCATGATCAAACCAGATGGAGACCACATATGATTGAACCGGTTTAGAATCGAACCGAACCGATCGGGTCAGGTTTCAACCTGACCCAGTGACCCATATTTTTTATACATTTGGGTTTTTTGCTTATCACGGTAAGCTTGGGCTTGAACATGGATTTGGATTCGAGGGTTGAAATATAGTGTGTAATAGGCTTACATTAAAATAGTATTTAATGGATTTTATTGAAAAGCAAGGTAATGAGTTTTAAAGTTGATTTTAAATTGTTTTGAACTTGGACTTATAAATTGGGGGTGAAGTCACAACTTCTTTAATAATTTTAATGAAACCCAACTCTGAAACTACATAAATAGATAAGATTTAAATTGTTTATAAACATGCAGTCTGGAATCATCTAATTTTGGTTTAATTATTGGAATTATTATTATTATTTTAAGCCTGATAGCTGCCATTGTTTTTTGAGTTTTGGTTGTTATCATGGCAATATAGTTCTGGAAACCATATGTAAATGGATTTGATGCTACCATGCACCTACATCTCACTGTAGTGATAACATGCAATTGCAAAAGTGGCATATGTTATCAATGCATTAGTGGTTATTATCTTACCTATTTAAAGCCAAACAGAAACAGTTTGTAGACCGTAGGCATGTGGTTTATTTGCTTTGTTTTATTAAATAGAAATTGATTGGTTTGTCACATGTACATTGTACTATTTATATGGTTTGACCAGTGGAAGAATGAAATTCAGAACTATTATGAAACATTCGGAATGTTCTGTCTTTGTTCTAGAACGACTTCGAAATTATATTTCTATTTATGAATGTTTCTACATTGGTTTATCATTACCATGATATTGAGAATTTATTTATAAATGACAAATGTAGAAAATTAATGGCATTTTGTGCTAGTATGTCATTTTTGGAACACCCTATGATAAATAAATATATTAGAATTAAACTGGGTGTAAGCTTTCGCACATGATTAGCTGCATAATGCATTTCTAGGGAATCATGAAAGGGTGAGGTGGATTCCACCAAAGTGACGTATCTTATTCTTCCATGATTTTTACTAAGGCAGCATAGGAGGGGACATTTGTCCAAAGATGATGTCACCAAAGTTAAAGAAAATGACAGTAACCTAAGGTTTCTGATCCCAAAGGTAAGGGGAACTCAAAAGTTATTGTTATTTTCACAATTAATACAAGAAAATGAGAGGACTAGTGAATCCCTGTCCCAAAGGATAAGGATACAGTTTCAGTTATAACTCTTGAGTGATATAGTCATTACAATGAATGCAAGTGAATCTTACAAAGTTGAACTTTGTTATTAGTGTGGTCTATCTAAATGAGTTTTAGTGAAAATATTTTATGGGTAGAATTGACATCTTAAAGATTAATATTAATGTTGATGTCTATGTTCACATTTGAGATGTTATGATACAAGATCATCTTATGTTACTTGTACATGTTGGTAGTTTATTAAATATTTCTATCATAGTTTCGATGAAATTCATTTTTGAAGTTTAATAATTTGATAGACCATAAACAGTTTTTACAAGTGAATCGTTTGTTAAAATGAATTTTAAAATCTGTTTATGTTGTTGACTCGTATAACTGGTACTTTTATTGGGTCATCTGATTCCCACCCTCTTGTGTTAGTAGGAGAACAAAATATTGTCTTATTGAGGGTGATAGATGTATTATACATGTTTTATTATGTGTACTATTTGTTTTCATAAATTTTAAACCAACTCGTAGTATTTTGATGTTTTCTTCGTTGCCATATTTATCTTTCGTGACATCCAATTTTGCCACGAGATACTTAATTATGAGTTTTGACACCCCATTATGATTCAAAATATCATAAGTGCATTGTTTAAGTAATACTTCTTTGAATTTATATGTCTTATGTGTACTCATGATAAAGTCCAATTTTATTGAAAATTCATTGAAATAAAATAGATACACCGTACTTGAATGATTTAAATGAGCTCATTAAAGTTTTAGTAGCTTATTGGTATAAAACCTATGAAGTTATTTACACTTAATGTGGAACTAAGTTCATACTACTTTTATTTGTTAATGATTTATTGTTGTTTTGATCCAGTGAATTATTTGGTTCATGTGCCCCATCAGCTAATGAACTGTTAAAATATAGAAATTAAGAGGCTTTATTGTGATTGTCTTAAAGTTTATGGGCTAATGTTTGTATTAGATATTAAAGTCATTTGGGTTGAAAGTTTATACTTGTATACAACTTCGTATATCTAATGAATTATGGATAAAGTACCATATTTCATGTGTTTTTTTGTTATCATGAATAAATACTATGTACTTTCATATCAAGCATGTTATCATTATAGGAAATTATCATATTTAGATTTTTTATTTTATTTATGGTAATGGCTGGAAGTACAACTGTCATATTAAGAATGTACTCACTTTAATAACTGCTAAATTATGGTTTTTCCATATTGACTATTAAGGTTTACAATGGGTTACTTTTGTGAGCTTATGTTGAAATTTTTTTAATTAAATACCAAAATATCTCATTTTTTTGTTTGTACCCAAATTTAAACCCACAGGCATTTGGTATCAATCCAAGTCTATTAGGTTTTCATAATTCAGTGATTACGCTTCCACTTAGTGGGCTAGTTACTGAGATTGTGAAATCGCTATTGACTATTTAGCATGGGTTGTAGTCAAGGAGACCATATGGCAAATGATGTGCCCTTGCCACCATAGGTGAGTCTTCGTTTGGTCGATTTCTCTTGATAGTATGAGAATAACGTTTTGGGCTACATAGCTTTCGAGGTTCTTGCCTTGCCACCACAGGTGACAGAATCTTTAGAGTGGTGTTGTTTTGAGCATCTCACCTTGCATGTGAAAGGTTCCACCACGTGTTGGGCAATCTTGCCACCACAGGTGTGACCCCGATGACTTCGGATCTTTTCCCAACTTATGTTTTCCTACAGTTATTGAAAAAGATAAATCTGGTTAATTGCCCAATTAGTCAGGTTTAATTATATTGATAGGACATTAATATGCCTTATGTTTTTTCATATTGTATAAATTTGTCAGCTTTGACTTCCCAGCTATTTTCTATTAAAACGTTAAATGGATCCAATTTTGTGGAATGGAACTGATCCTTTAATATTTCTATGACTATTATGATAATGGATTTTAATCTTAGATTGATTTACTTCCTAAGCCAGTGGTTGTTAATTTTGATTCAAACTAAGGTTATTTATGGAAAGTGGGAGGAATCAAATAGGTTTATCTAAAGATCAGTCAGAGTAAGTTCATGAATCATAAATTTATGTAGAACTGCATTACTACTAATAAAATAATTATTTGTCAAATAATTAAGAGCTTGATTTCAAAAGTTTTTCAAGAGCATGTCACTAATATGAGACTTTTTTAGTTCTTTTGATGCATTTTATTAGTGGGAGTTTTGCTCAATATGTTCAGTTGCATTTGACTTTCAGTTTTATTTTATACATATGATGCATTATTATTCTCAAAAATATACATGCATTTTTATTATGGCCATTTTTTTTTTATGTGTATATACTAATTTATTTGTCTCCTTCAGAAAATTGAGGCTATATATGGTGTATTTACCTCATTCGGTATCTGAGATTCCAGTCAATATACACACATCTAGTCACTAGTAAAGACTCGATTGATTGACGTCTAGTGCTAGTGTTTTGGGACAACCGAACTCAGTCCCAATGAGCTTCCTTAATAAAAGCTTGAGCGTTTGAGAGATGCTTGTAATTAATGAAACCTTCAGTATCTGTCTGATAGGGCTCATTTGGTTTTCGAGCCTGGACTAATTTGGAAATAAGCATGATGATCACTATTGTATGTTATTTTTATACCACACTTTCATACTGTTCAGCCCAAGTCAATGAGGTTATGAGCACTTTGATGTGTTTGGTTCTATGTCGCTTTAGATGTGATGATCAATACGGTTGGGTGTTTGTAATTCTCATTCTGACCAAGGCATTTGGTTTAAGATGCACTCCATTCAACACTGTTTTGTTTGTGGCCTCATTCAGTTTATCTAAACAGAAGAGTTGTTTTAACCAAATTTTAAAAATCTAAAACTTGTGACATATGCTGCCTAAGTGGGAGATTGTAAGATTTTCACTTAGATGGGCTAGCATAGTCAAAGATTTGTTTCAAAAAACCAGTTTAGTGGTGTTGATTACAGATGGAGTAAGCAGAAAGGATCCAACAATGGTAAGTGATCTCCATGGAGATATTGGATTTCATTAGCATACCTTAATAGTATGAAATATATATTACTATATGTGGACCTAAGGTATTGTTTCCTTAATGGGGAGGAAACTCTAATTTATTTGCAGGGTTGGTCCCTACTCTCACCCCTATATATAGTTATCACTGACCCATTAAGTGAGGCTAATGACCTAAAGCAAAAGAGAAAGAGGGTTGATCAGACCAACATTGATCGTGTCGTACAAGGAGCATACGAGAAGCCATTGAGGAGTTTTTTTTATTCTTCAGCCATGGGTTCAAGTATGCTTAAATCCTAACTATGTATTCGTTGTTGCATGCTTATCTGATCTCCATGTGATGTATTGCAAGTATATTTTCTATATCACATCATGCCTATCAACATACTCAAGGAACCCCTACATTCTCTATGGATCTAGTTGACTATCAATGTTCTTCTTCCAGTGACAACATTTGGTTTCTAGACTCGGATGCCACTAGTCATGTACCTTTGGAGATTGACAACCTTTACTTCCCTCATGATTACATGGGTTTGGAATAGGTGCAAGTGGGAAACAATTCAGGTTTTCCAATCCTTCATGCTTGGTGATTTGAAGCTCTAAATGGAGTTGCATGATCTAGGAATTAGAATCATGGGAGGTAGTACATCCAACAACTTGGGCATGCACAGACTCATTCAAAGACGAGATGAGCCAGCTCATCATGAGTTGATCACGGCACTGCCATGTGAGGAATGAAGGATTGTGAGAAGGCGTAGTAATATTAGTTGTTGCATTCCCGGTTGTTCTAGGAAAGAATTCCGAAAGATAAAGAGTCGAACACATGACCATCCCGTAAAGATCATAACCCCAGAGAATGAGAAAGGGTTGAGAACTCCAAAGAAGGTAGTTGGAGTCCGTAAGCTTCATAGAAATCACATGATTTAGGGAAGGGGAGTAGAAGGTTGGATCGGGAAAGGGGTAGTGGTGGAGTCCATGGATGCTTGAACTTCTGATACCATGTTAGTGTGGATGACTTTGATAGTTTTGAATAGAGAGAAATGAAGCATATAAACCTAAGGGGGTAGCGCAATTGGTGAGCAACGAACTTGGTACGACCTATAAACTCGAACGTCCTAAGTTCGACTCCCACTAGGCAGACCTTGGGCTACTCACATGGGGGTGTTTAGTGTTTCTCACTGCTTTTAGTGAAAGTTGAATGGTTCTCATTCAATCCCGGTATGACCTAGTCCATACGGTTGTGGGGTCAATATGGGCCCGCAATACTAGTCAGGCTGAAGGCTTGGATACCCGTCATAAACACAAAAGAAAAATGAAGCAGATAAGATTAACGTGGTTCAGTTCCTTTGAACCTATGTCCACACAAAAAAAAAAAAAAAAAAATTCAGTTTATTTTGGGTGTCCAACAATTCTCTTCTTTAAAGGGAAAGTATTGGAGAAAATCAAGGATAGAGATACATTATATAAAGAAACTTAATTCACAGAGATATACGATGAAACCAAGTTGTTGAAGATATATATAACAAGGATCCTTATCGTTTTCTTCCTTGAGATGCGGTGCAATTGATTTTGACCTGGTCTCCTTTTTGTGGCTTTTAGAAAGGAGACACTTTGATTTCTTACATTAAATTTTTTGAAAAAAATTTAAAGCAATTTAACAATGAGATGTGGACCTAACCCCAATACATATATGAAAGAAACCATGTCTCACCCTCAGGGAGGTAAAATTTTAAATTGGAATTCTAGCTACCAAAAGATCTTTGATTCACTTGCAAAATTCTCTACAGAAATCCAATATGTGACAGCAGTGTTAGGGAGACTACCATTTATTCTTGAACTTTTTTTTCAGCACCTTCTATCCAAAATCAATGCAACAACTTTTGACTAACCACAGCCCAAGGACTGTCATGATTCTATACAAAGGCTGGCCAAGGTCATGTGTTTGAAACCTAAACTTCTACTCCAAAGGACTTTATCGAGACTGGTAAACAAATGAGATTTTTGTATAGAAAACTAAACTTCGATTTGTACCCTCTTATTCAATCTATAAAGTCTCATTTCAATCTATGCTCCTGAACACTGTTTGCCGCCCCTGACACACTTTCATCTTTGTATAGAAATTCAAAAACCTATTACTTGACCTATATCACTAAACATTACCAGTAGTTTACTTGGTCTTACATGTCTCTTTTGTTCAGGCCTTGTACTTTCTTAATCTCCTCTTAAATTGTGCTCCTGAAACCTTAAAAAACTTCTTGCTTTAAGGATTCTGATTAGTTTGAGAGAGAAAGAGAGAGAGAGACAGAGAGAGAGAGAGAGAGAGAGAGAGATGCCAAATTAAGCTCCTAACCACTATTAACTGTCCTTGACACAATTTATATAATATGTATATTTTTGTAGAAATCCAACAGCCCATAAGTAGGACCACATCCCTAATAACATCAGCAGGGGTTGTTGCCACTGATGTTGGAATTTGAACTTCCATCCCCAGTTAAATTGTCTCTCTAAAACCCTAAAACAAATCTGTTTTGGAATTTATTAGCAGGATTTCTTAAGTCTGATCAAATACTGTACTAAGTGGGATTACATCTTTCATTATTTAAAGAAAACAAATAGGCCCACTTGAAGACCCGAGGACATCTCTCTGCATGAAAATGCTTTAAAAGTGAAGAGCACTAATCAAAAGGTTTGCACTTCCTTGACCTTGAGAGCTTTTTAATTAGCTTTGGTGTTGGAACTCACCATAGTTCTCGTATATCAATTAAACTCTTATATTTTAACACCAAATTCAAAACCCTAAGTTTCTAATTCAGTTTTGTCTCACCTATAGTGCCTCCACTACAAACCTCTCTTGCCAATGCTTGATGCCAGCAATGGTTGTGCACATTCTTAATAATAAATTAAAAATTAAAAATCTATTAAAATCCACCCTGCTCATTAGGGTAATTTTATTAATTTAAGTTGAAATATAAGGTTGTAATACTATTTGTTTAATTCATGGTTATCAGAAAGGGAAACTGAGCACCAGAAAAATCACCATTTGTTAAGCTTAATTAGTTGGAAATGTCGGTAACAAATACACCCTTTAAATATTGGTTTCCATGAGAAGCTTCTATGTATGAGAGAAATGGTTTCTTACCACGATTGAAATTAAAAATTTCGAGAATTAAGAGTTTTCATTTTAATAGTAATGATCAGATAAAGTAGATGATCATTCGCATGATAACAAGTTGATTCAAGCTCCACCGAATTAGGTTGAGATTTTAATTTTCTTTTTCTCCAAAAATCATTTGTATAAAAGAGAAAAAAGGGGGGGGGGGGGGGAATGAAATATAAAGACACACTGGAAAGAACTATACACTTCAACAACAAAGACAAACTAGACCCTCCCACCTTCGGCATTGCCATTAGTGGAGAGACTAGACCGCTAAAAGGAAGAAAAACTAAGAAATTCAAAATATAGGCCTACTCTGAGCATCATGAGCCAACTCTTCTTGCATGGAAGGAGGCAAGACAATCATCTTGAGATTATAATTCTCATAGCTTAAAGTAATTGTAATATGGAAACTCCCATATTACGTAAACGGAGCGAATATGGGTCAGATGTGATCGGATCCATATATCCCTTAATCGGATAAGAATGCAAATCAAATCCAGATTTTCAACTATTTGTTTAAATCGTTCTCAATCCATGTCTCTCAATTGTCTTATATTTTCCTTATTCACTTGCAATGTAAATCAGCCTACCCTGTCAGCCCGATCTAGGCAAGCTAAGGCATAATAGTCCAATGTATTCTACAAAAAAAAACTTCAGTCTTAGTTCACCACTTCAGTGATAACAAGTTGTTTCCTAACCTAATTCATTAAATATCTGTTTGTAGTTTTGTTCTTCTTAATGCATGCTTTCTCCATCAATCAAGGAAAAAAAACAAACATGTTGGACATAGCTCCCAAATTATCAATCAAAAGAAAATAGCTCCCAAATTATCAATCAAAAGAAAAAGCACGTGTTGCAACATGCATCAATAGCTGTAATGGAACATCCAATTAATGTCATCATCAATTGATCATAATCACTTTGGGGTCAACTAATGAGGCCCACTGATCAATCAGATACCAAAATTTTCCAAAATGATAGATGACTAATCTTTGGTATATTCCTTTATTTCTTTAGTCCATGTGGCAAAGTTTTCCAAATCTATAAACATGCATTTCCATTGGCTTAATTGTTTTTGTTGCCTAGCTATCAAGATAGAAAGTAAAAATAGGATCTTAACCTTTTACTTTTAATTACTCTATTTTTAGGAACAATATAATGAGAATTTAAATCCCAAGGGGTTAGTGCAGTTGGCTTGGAGGGGACACGGTACTCCGCCTCAAGAAACGAGGTCTCGTGATCAAATCTTCATCACTGCACCTAACTTCTTGGGGTCACCACATGAGAGATTTCGTCTTGGACTGACCCGGTCATGTGTAAGCGGTATCACAGTGACCCTAGGAATTAGTCGAGTTAGAGATCCAGACACCCTGGATATAAAAAATAAATAAATAAATAATGAGAATTTAAGAAAAACCTAGAAGGATAATGTATGTTTTAACTTATTAGATGGTAGTATAATTATATCTCGGTTATTACCCATTAAAATGGGGGGTTGTTAAATCATTGTAGACCTTTAATCAAATGATAGTGACACCTTAATAATGTGTTTTGAAAGCTAAAACCATTGTCTTTCTTCCATTAGCTAGTCCTTTCTCATTGAGATAACCCTAATTTTTCTTTTTCTTTTTTTGTAGCAATTGAGATAATCCTAATTGATGATAACAAAACTTGTTAGTGGATTGGCTTTATCAATAATCATTGTAAATAAAAGGGCTTCTTTTGACCCAAAATCTTGGACCAAACTAAAGCAACCAGAACTTTGACAACACTTTTGTCTCCAACTCATCCAACCCATCCTGTCAAACATCCCAACTTGGGTGTTTTTCTTTGAACAACACCCACCACATGCAACAAATTGTCAAAGTTTGAAAATTATTGAACGGCTAGGATTGGATCCCAGCTAGGGTGTTTCTTTGAAACACACCACGTGCAACATATTATAAAGGTTTGGAAACTCTTGAACCGCCAGGAGAGGAAGTTTGTCCTAGGTAGGACCCATCAAACCGTGAAACCTTGACCTATGTAGGTCAAGTTACAAGGAAGACTCCTAGACATGATTAACTTGGGAGAAAAGAAGATAATACCCTCTTACTTCCTTACGTACCTAAGCCCTTACCCTAAAACCAGAATTTGGGACTTAATAGTGCATAATGATTCTGGGTTGATGTGTTAGGTTTTTTCCTATTACGGAAGCCTTGGGATGTATTGATAGGGAGGAGTGATCTGAATCAAATTAAATAAACTAAAAAAAGCAAGGTCGACCTAAAATAATCCTAAGAGAAATATTGAGGAAAGACATACATAGTTTAGGTCTTCACCCTAGTATGACCTCAAATATAACTGCTTGAAGAACTAAGATCTATGTAGCTAACCCTATTTAGGTGGAATATTGTCGGGTAGTTATGTTGCGGTGTTCTTTTCATTTTACTATAGAATGAATTCTCGTTCTCCTACACCTATGGGAAATTCTTAAATATGCACCTAAGAAGTATCGGGTGCAAGGATTTAGGAGATTGTATCTGTCTCTGCAGATATCAATCTAATATCGATCCGGATTGAAACAGATCGGTGGGTATCGGTCGATTTTACCCATATATTTTTTTTATAAAAAATGTACTAATTTTTTACTATTTTACCCCTAAAAAGATCTGGATAACCGATCTGGATCGATTAAGGATCGAGAATTGATCTCAATTGATACCGATCCAATATAACCGATACGGTCGATCTCAGACCGATACTTAAACCATGATCAGGAGGGCATTTTAGAAAAGTATTGTGAACTGTAGGATAGAGCGCTGAATGTCACAATTTGATGAAAGAAAAATATTGTCCTTTTACTATTATTTTTAATATTTTATCTTTACTCAAATTCTTGTAACAGATCCCATTTAATTGGGATAATATTGAGTTTGTTGTTTTGTTGGGTCGGATCTTTTTCTGCCCGTTGCCTACTTTTTTATTAATTTTCTTCTCTCTTCTCTGAAACAAAGGTTCATGAACATAGACATTCCGACAGCAAAGCTGCTGCAGAAGACAGCTCCAAGAGGAGCATTTCAGTAATAAGAAGAGCTTAATATTAGATTAAACATCTGACATTAACACGTGTCACACACAAAGAACTCCTTACCATTATTAATGCAAAATATGGGTCACTTGGAATATTGTGAACTGTGATTGTGCCTTTGGAAATTGAACAAAATATTCCAATACATTACATGATATTCCAAAGAGTAATCTTCTGAGAAAGTATCCCAAAGTGAGAATCAAACCATAGGCTGTATTTTGAAAAGCCAAAAGCACACAAACAAGAAGGAAAGAAAAGCAAAAGCATATGAATGAGAGAGAGAGAGAGAGAGAGAGAGAGAGAGAGAGAGAGAGAGAGAGAGAGAGAGAGAGAGAGAGAAAGGATGGAGAGGAAAAGGTTGGAATTCCCATAACCCAATGCACAAAAAGATCAAACAACAGGTGCAGAGAATAAATTGGGGTAAGGAATATGGGGCCAAAAGCTCTTATGCTTTTAAGTTAGAATTTACCACAATGCCCCCTTTTTCTTTCCAAGTTCCAACAAGTTTGAGACAAAGAAATATAATAATCCTTAGTAACAAATTCGGTCTAGGACTCTAGCTAGCAGAAAATGTTTTTAAGACCAAATATCTCAGTGATTATAATCTACTTTGCCGAATCAGAAAATGATCTGGAGAAAAAGAAAAAGATTAGGTTTTCCTTCACCCTATTAGAGAAATCCCTTTCATGCAGTGGTGATGTGATCATGCAATTGATAAGATTGAGTATGAAATCGTGGATACACAAGCCTATCCACAAGCCCTGATCCACTCACACCATGACGAGTTTGTAACCAAACTGCTGCAGCATCCTTAATATTTCAGAAGATATCAATTTTTATATCTCTTCCTTCTTCCCCGGTTAGCTTTTAGCAGTGGTGAAAGGAAATTGTTAGCTGACAGGGAGACAGAAGAGATTGGACTCTAGTATCATTATTGAACTCTCATATCTATTATGCATGATCGAAATACTTTCCTTATACTAATCGAAAGGATTCGATGTCCACAGATGCAGAATTTCCTTATACACCATAGGTGTAAAAAACCCCACTTGAATGGAAAATTAAGATGCAGCACAATCAACCAAAAACCAGCTCAAATGTGGTCTATGATCCTGTCAGTGTTGATTTTAGGGTTAAAGACAACTTATGTTTTTGTGCTCCTAAATCTATCATTTTGTGCACCATTATGCCCAAATGAATGCATTTGTTTCGGATTTCACTGTAAGTCTACAACATAGTTATAATGGAAGTAAAAACATGTAACAATAAAAAAAAGCTCAACCTAACTTGACCTAAGAATGGATCTATTTTTCCTTAAGCCACGGTGAAAGGGAATTCATTGACCACAAGACTTCAGATGTGCATAAGAAGGTATAAGGAGAGTATTTTGGAGAACATACTAAAATCTTATAGGGTTTGTGAATCCTAGAATGATGCGGTGAACTATGCCGCATGGTGGAGGAAAACTTTCTCCTACAAGAATTGTCCCAAATGGGTTTTTTCAGAAACATCAAGTCATGAAAGAAATCTGCATAGAAAAGGAAGAAAGTCATAACAATGGTAAGTAATGCTTAGATTAGATTTTGGGGGTTGGGGACGGGGAGGGGGGGCTGTGGGGTTTGAAGATAGCTGTATCAGTCTTCTTCATAGGAAGGCTTTGCGTAAATCACGGGTAGGAAATCTTGCTGATGAGGTAGGAAGGAACCTTTGAACATCCCACCAAGAGTATTAAACTTATAGTACTTCCATGTGTATCCTATATAGTATATATCAAACCTTTTGGTGACATGACAGTCCCTTGTTTCTTTGGATTAAGAATAATCTGTAACTGGAAAAGAAAGAATCAAAGAACAAAGAATAATGGAATTGCATGATCAGATTACATTACATTACAATGCAACAAAAGCTTTGATGCTACTGAGGTAGTGAAGGGTCATTATGAAGTTGATGAAGGGTAATAATGGGATATTATTTTTGTAACCTTGATGATCAGGAAAATCCCTTTGGCTGTGGAGGGCTTTGAGTGTTTCACTCTTCATCTTCACTTTCCCATATAGGAATCTTAGAAATATCTCAGCAAAGGATGGCGACTCATCAGCCTTTGTTGTTGTGAAGAATAAAGCTGCAACCCTGAGAAGAAACAGTTCTCCCTTTAGAAACCCTAGGAGATGAACCTAAAGATTAAAACAAAAAGCACCACAAAGAGACTTACTTAGAGAGAGAGAGAGAGAGAGAGAGAGAGAGAGAGAGAGATACCCATTGCATGTGTTTCTGTTGAAGAAATTACAGATTCAGTCTTTAAGACATGAATAAAGATGTCAAACATGGGCGAAACTGAATTTGATATTTTAACAAGTTCACTGATAAAAATAACACAAACAACGAAACCAAAAGAGAGAGAGAAAGAGAGAGAGAGAGAGAGAGAGAGAGAGAGAGAGAGGTATGCTTGGCTCCTCGCACGCCACCCGCAACAGCCGATCATTAATCAGATGGGTCTCTACGTGTGGCATACAGGGAGCCAGGCACAACCCATTTCACCTTTTCTTCATCTTCTAAGCCTGTTTTGCTCCTTCTTCATCAAAAGGTAAACCTATCTCTTTCACAAAGAAACCCAAGTCACCACCCTAAGGGGTTGGGGAGAGGGGTATTTGAGAGAGAGAGAGAAGGCTGAGAGAGGATGTGATGCTGGGGGATTTATAGAGCTCAACAGGAGGATTTCTTCTCTTTCTTTCTTTATTTACCACCAAAAAGTGTCCTTACAAGCACCTTCCTCACAAACCCAATTAAGAAATAAATCCCACAAAAGATCCTAAATTAAAAATAAAGATGATAAGATACACCCTATCACTTCTACCAACAACATCACCACCGTACCCATAACATCCCCCCCCCCAACCACCCCCACCTTCTCCTTCTCTTCCACTGATTGAACCTACAAAACTCCAACTGGGTTTTGAGACTTACATTTCATAGCTGAGGTTAGTGGAACTTCTGCTATACTGATATATAGTCAGTCCATTGCCATATTCAGTGAGGTGAGGGTTTTGGTTTTTTTTCCTTTTAATTTTTAAGAAAAAGGAAAGAGAATCTCTGGCACCCTTTCTCCCCACTCATTTTCCAAGCCAGCGGGTTTGAAAGCCTTTTCTTTTTCATCTTTCTAGAGGAATTTCGTTTCCCCCTCTGGATTCTGATTTGTCGGTCGTGTTTGGAAGAACTAGGGATTCTTCGCAGGAACCAAAGCCACCAATGATGTGAAGCCAATATCTTTATTCTTCTCTCTCTTCCCACCCACCCCACCCCACCCCACCCCTCCCCTCCCGCCAACCAAAAAAAAAAAATCATGTAGCATGGCGAAGGTCTTAAACGGTTAAAATGATTAAAATGAGAAAACCATTTTTTTTTTTTTTTTGGCTAACGATGGGTATTCAGGCTTTCGTCGAACTTTAGATGTTCGATTTTACGGCTTGTACGGAGTTCGTTGCTCACCAACTGCGCTACCCCCTTGGGTTAATGAGAAAATCATCTAATTTCCATGTATAGCAATGTAGACAAATGGACCTGCTTAGAAGATGAGAAATAATCAATGTTGTATTCGGTTTATGAACATAATTGGAAATATAGATTTTGACTATGGGGCCGGGACTTGGGAATTGCCCAAGACAAGTTAAAATTTTGGAAAATCTGGTCAAGAGCCATGTAGACTCGCTAGAGTAAAAATAATAAGATTTGATCATGAATCATCCTAGTTAACTAAGATTTGATCTTTTATCGGAGTCACTCTAAACTCGGTTAGTCTAGTCATATTTTAAAACATAGTCAAACCGGTTTAATACTTTAGGAGTTCATTATATTATTGAACATGTTTGCAATAATATAAGCTCAAAATACAATGATATGTGATTTCCTCTTCTTCTACTTTTTTTTTTTTTTTTTTTTCATTTTTTATGTATTTTTAAATTAATAAATATTTATTGTATTTAAAAAAAAAAAACTAAAACAAATGTGACTTGAACAACAAGGCTTGACTAGGCCGAGTCACCAGGTTTTTCTAAAAGACGAGTCGAGCCAGAAAACCAACTATTTTTGTGAATGCGTCTTTCATAAAATCCTTGTCCCAATGACGATGTCGCATATTCGTTACTGCTAGTTAATTTGGAATATAATTCTCATCAATAGTGTATGGTTGATCTCTTGACTTAAGGGGTCTTTATTGGTGTACTACATTCATGGTATTTGGCCACATTCGAAACAAATGCCCAACATGAAATTCAGTGACCTAATTGGGAAAATATTGAAACAAGAGAATTTATGTAATTGAATGGATATTAATCTGAAGATGGTGAGTGAAGAAGGATCAAGAGAATTTTCATCAAACTCTAGTTATGAAACGATGTCTGAAGATGAGGATTTGGAAGCAAATGATGATGTGAAGGAACAAAAACCTCTCAATGTTAGTCCGGAAAGGCAAGAGATCCTTGCTGAAATCTATGCCCATTTATAGGGAGAAAATCAACCAAGAAGTGGGAAGGTATTAATAACTTTTCGTGGCGGGATCATAATCTATACACTAGAGAGGTGACAGTAGAGGTGGTCATGGTAGGGGTCCTAATATTAGGAGAGGTCATGTAATTGTTGAGGGATGGAAAGGTTTGGTAGATTCAATTTCTCCTAGTACTTTCCAAGAAGGTGCTCTGATTTTGAAATACCCTGACATTGCTACAATGGATGAGACAGCCCTTTTAAGAGAAAAGCTCGATGGTTTTGAGATAGTTAAGCAATGACAAGTCAAGGGAAAGAATAATGGGGAGCAGACTTGCCGGAAGTCTGACCGTCTTGCCTCATTGAGAAAGTGATTTGTTCAAGTTCTTTTTTTTAATTTAGTGAAGTTTATGATCCTGAGATTTTTGTTATTCTTGGGGTTGATGTATGGTTAGCCCCCACCCCCTCCCAATGGTGAGGTGGGGTTGGTTTTCTTTGTGTTGGTATTGCTTGCTTAGTAGCTAGTTGTTATTTTTTTTTTTTTAATTCTTTAATACAAATGACCTTTTAGTGAAAGGAAAACAAAAAAAAAAAAAAAAAAAGAATGGATACTAATCTGGATCCGGTGGCATTCTAATAAATGTTTGTAAAAATTTTAAAATTAATATTATTTATTAATATTCATTTCACAAATACTTCTGGAAATATTTGAAGGACCAATTGAAATTACAGAATCTTTGAATTTGTAACTTCAATAGATTATAATTTGAATAGTAACTTTAAACATGCCCTATAGTTTATTATGCATAGTAGGAGATTGATGCGTAATTATCTACTTAAATTGAGAGATTTTGGTTACATCTACCTAACAATGTTTGTATTAATAGATAGCATATTAGGAATGTGGCATTGACCTAACATGTGGCATGCTAAGTGGAATCCCAATGAGATCCTACCCTTTCCCAATTGGTTTAACCAATATATATAACTTTTTTTACTTACCATTATTCATATTAGAATCTAAGGGCGCGCTTGGTCCAACAATAAGGTACGAATGTTGTAACTTGATGGTCAAGCAGTCGAAAAAGTCTCTTAATATGCTTAGGTAAAATTGTGTAGTTCTCGCCCCCTCCTAACCTCGCAAATGCGGAAACCTCGTGCAGTGGATACATCCTTTTTCTATTCATATTAAGGACTCCATTGGATTTGGATCCTAAAATTTGAGATGTGATAAGTCAATTAGAGAGCAGACATATGTGTTTGAATTTGAAATTTAAAAACAACTAAAATCTTACCTTTATGGGATAAGATCCTACAAGGATTGCTTTTAAGGAAGATATATTAATGGTTTGGAAAACACTAAAACTTTTTTTTTTTTTAAGAGATCAAAAGAACAAAAAAATTGACCCAGACAAAAACGTAGGAAGAGTCCCAACCTTCGGGATGGCTATCAGCAGGAACTCAGCCTACGACTAAAGAAACTGAAAACGAGGTCTTTCCTCGGCATCCATCATTAACTGATCTACTATGTAGTGGGGAAAATCAACATTATCGACTGAAATAGCCGTTTTTGCTTCCTCCTTAGCCCACCGCCTAAAATCGTGAAACACCACCTCTCTCTCTCTCTCTCTCTCTCTCTCTCTCTCCAAAACCCAGTTTTGGATCTCTCCATCATTTTCCCCTCTCTTCTCTAGTGTGTGTGTGTGTGAAAGTATTTGGATTTATGAAATCCTAGTTTGTGAAAGAGTTGTTTTGTGGTTGTGGCCAGTAAAAACACAAATGGTTTGCTACTTGGTCGGGAAGAACTATCCATAAAAGTAGCTAAAGTCAAGTGGAGGGCTTGCGTTATTGAGCCTAAAAGTAACATGTTCGATTCCCTCTCTTATGTTGTTAAAATCTATGAAAGCCACCATCGCTGGTGGGACAATCCGAGTTCCCAACATTTTATTTCTCTTACTTGTGCAAGCGTACGATACACATCTTGATGCTTAAGAGGATGCTAAGGGAACGATTATTATTACATAATATCTCAACAATCTCCCACCTTTTTGGGTATGACAAAGTAGTGTATGCAAAAGCTATATCACCCCAAAAAAAAAAAAAAACTATGACCCATTAGATACTATTGAGAGAGTTCCACATCGGTTGTGGGTGACTCAACTATCATGTATAAGAGCCACAAGAAGCCACTCCACTTCAAGCCAATTGATTTTAAGATGGAAGTTTTAACATTGTATCATAGCAGGTACCTCCGTCAACAATGGGTTCTTTGCTTGACCCACGAAGACAGAACCATAAGAAGCCTGCATGTAAGGGAGAGTATTGAGATAGTCCCAAATTGACTGTGGGTGACTCAACCTTTATGCGTAAAAGCCACAAGAGACGATTACACTTCAAACCAATTGGTTTTATGATGAAAGCTTTTACAAAGGACATCAATGGAAAGTAAATAAAACAGTTAAGAAAAGGGTATGTAAGTCATAGTAAGGGATCAAGGGTTCCATAGCTATAGAACTTCAAGTATTTAAATAAGATAAACCATTAAAATTTCAGACATTACTGAACTTAAGAAAAGAAGACCAAAAAAAAAGGCATTGTAAAGGAAAGAAAATATAGGCAAAAGACACAAAGAAATAAGACTAAGACAGGAGGGGGGGAAAAAAACAAGGATAGAACAGAGATACTAATACAAAAGGCAACTAAGTGAAACAAAAGAGAAATAGGGAAAACTGATGAGGAGTTCAATGAGAGATTCATGTCATTGATGAGGAAGAGAAGAAAAGAATAAGTAAAGAAGGAAAGGAAGGAGTCACAATGAAGGACAGAATGAGATATTTATTTCATTGAGGAGAGATGGAAAGGAACGAGGGAATGAAAGAGAGAGATGAACAGTACATCAAGTACCTGGGATTTAATACTAGATAGATTCGGTTGATTGATTAGTCCAACAAGAAGGATACTCTATTAAAGTATGAAGAGGTAGAGAAAAAGAGGGAATTCTATGTGAGGATGGGGGACTAGAAACAAAAAATAAGGACAGAGACAAGAACAGAATAAACAAAAAGACAAAGTGGAAGAAAGACAGAATGAAAGAGAAGGAAAACTGAAAATACAAATACAAAGAGAATAAGATTCTAATTAGTGAAATGCATATGAAGTAAGAGCCAACAAACCAGGAGAGAAACACAGACATAAGGTGCTTAAGAGTACAAGGAACAAAACAAGAACAAATTTAAGGGATTAGAGAAGAAAAGGCATGACATAATAGAGAAGAAAATAGAAACAAAGAGAACAAGGGTAGAGGAAGATAAAGAAGAGAAGAATTAAAAAGGAACACAAAAACCTATAGAGAAAAAATAATAAGAGAATAAAAACACAAAAGTGGTGTCCTACTTTTCTCAGGAGCAGCTACACAACAAACTAGCACAGAGAAGAACATAAAACATGAGAGAAACTACAACAAACAAGAATGAAAAATCAAATTATTGAAAAACTAAACAATCAAAGATGGACAGTATAAACAATTTTCAGAAAAAAAAAAAAAAAAAAAAAAAAAAAAAAAAAAAACATAGAGGTGGGATAAGAATGATTCTATCTTTTGAATATTAATCTCTATTCATACTATCACAAATGAATCTAATTAAGCAAGCATGAAATCTAAGAGAAAAGCTAGAAAGAAATTGTCCATTTTGCAATATTTTACCTTTTATACAATTCAACCCACTTTAGGGTAATCCTCAAGCTTAGCAACCTATAGAGGTGAGTTTAAAGCCAAGTGAAAAACAAAGAGCTCTCTTACAAGAGCTAGCTTAGAAACACATGTTTGTACACAACACAAGAAATTATTGATTGATGAAGTTATCTGGTTTAGACTACTAACTAGATTACTATTTTTTTTTTTTAGGCCTTCGGCCTGACTACTCCTGCGGGTCATATTGACTCAACAACCACATGGATTAGGTCATATTGGGGTTAAATGAGAACTATTCAACTTTCACGGAAAGTAGTGAAGAGCACTAAACACCCTCATGTGAGTGGCCCCAAGGAGATAAAAAGAGTCAAACTCATAACCACACACTTTCTGAGGTGAAGATCCCTTGCCAACTCGGCTACCCTTTGGGGTTCTTGGATCCGATTAGCTATAGTATATTCCCCTATTAATCCTTGTCCAAATGCAGCAAAGTATAAATTGCCTCATCATACCTACCACCTATTTATTTATCAGGTTGGATTCAAGGGATGTGTAATGGGCTGAGATGATGTATCTTATACAGAGTTTGTTATGCATTATTGGAAAACATTTTAAGTCGAATGGATATTGTACCAAAAGCAGATTTAATTTTGAAAAGCCTATGCACTTAATTTCAATTCCAAATGCTTTGAAAGTATAGTTGTACAGTTAATTCGTTTATTTACGATTTAGAGCTGAGATCTTTAGGGAGTGGGGTGTCTATGTCCCACAAAATATTAAGGCTGAGAAGATGAGAAAACAAATATACGATAAATAAATAGACAGTCCATAAATGTTTAAGATTATAGATGGAAGACTAAAGTTGCATTTGAAATGATTTCATGGAATATATTATTGATCTAGGATCCAATCCAAGAATTCTTAGCCAATGCAGCTTTGCTATGTACGAACCACAATTAGAAAATTGTAAATAATTCATGAAAAATAAAATTGGCTTATTAATGGTTCAGTACAAATTGAATTGTACGTATGAAATTTTTCATGTGTTTTTGGGGCGTCTATTGAAGAATTTAGCCTGAGACTAAGTCGTTGCAAATAATTTGGCTAAAAAATTGATTTTTTGATTAAACATAAATAAAAAGAAGGGAGAGAGAATGCTACACGGTCATGTAGCTCTATGTTAGCACAAGGGTCAATGGAAGGAAGTGTGTTCCCAAGCTTCCAATGGGGGGATGTGATGGTCATTTCACCATCCTTGAGTTTGGGCGTAGGAACGCACAACTAAGCACTGTTCGTTTCTCCTGAAGGAAACTTTAAGGTTGCGTTTGGTAGCCAAGAGAAGAAAAGAAAAGAAAAGAAAAAAGTACAATATTTGTACTTTTTTCCTTGGGTTAAGAATTTTTCTTTACACTTGGTATGTCTTCACCCATGGAAGATTCCCCTTTTCAAATTCAAAATTCCCCTTGGGAATTGTGAAATTTTCTTTTGTTCCCCCCAAAATTTTCTTGCCAATAACATAAGAAAACATGAGAAAATATGGAAATATAATAAGACAAAAAATGAATGATTACACAATGATTTCCTATGTGTCTATCTCTCTCTTAAAATTTAATTTTTTTTTAATTTTTTTCTTTTCTTTTCTTTTCTTCTCTTGGTAACCAAACATACATACTCTTCTTATTTTCTCACCATTTCTTTTCTTTTCTTTTCTAGATTCTTTTTTCTTTTCTTTTCTTCTCTTGGCTACCAAACATAGCCTAAAAGAAGGGACAAATTCTTACTCATAAATTTTGAACATGTAAATGTTTAAGGACTGAGTTTTCCTATGCTCACGGTGAATGATTCTATAGGGGCTTGAGATGCAAGCAGGTGTAATGAGAGAGTATTTTGGGGAACATTCTAAAACCCTACAAGGGTTTGTGAGCCCTAGAATGATGAGTGAATCATCCTCTATGATGAAGAAAAACTTTCTCCAATGTTAAATACCTAAATTAATTTATTCCCGACTCTCGGTTGAAGTCCATTCTTTCACACAATTTTAATTGCATGTCAAATTTACAATCATATTTTAATAACCACTTAACCCAAAACATCTATGCCTAGTGGAACATAATATTTACTATAGATTTCAAATCTTATCCTGAACCAATGAAATAAGATCAAACCAATAGAAAAGCTTAAATCAAACCAAACCATTTCTTTATTGGTTTAGTTAGGGATAGGATGAATATTGTGGAACTGATTGAAAACTGGACTGCACCATAGCCACACTGAATATGGAAATCCGAACATAAACCAAACTCAAACAAATATAAAACCAATAAAAAACTGATGCCAACAAAAAAAAAAATCATAAAATAATATTTTCCATAAGTATGTATATGCATGGTAAATCAAACCCAAACCTTGAATATCCTCCTTATAATCCTCAAATTTTTGGAAGCTACGATCCCACGTAGTCTTTTAAACAATCAAATACCCAATCTGAAGCCGAATCAAATATGCTTTCTTATCATAAATATGAGTTGGAAGACAATAAAGGAGAAAAAGAAAAAATCATATTGTCATTAAATCAAGGAAATAAACATATTTATGTAAAAGGTATCTTTAAATTCCCACAATTTGAATAATATAGCCTTGATGTCCTCATTGACACAGGAGCAGCACGCTCTAATTAAACCCAATATCAAACCAATAAGAAAACGAATCCAAACCACACTGAAATCAGAACTCAGACCTTCCCTCATTGATATTGTTTCGAATTCACCTATTCCACCAATGGGGTTGATAGCCTAGTGATGAAAATGCCCTTAACCCATCACCATTCGAGTCTGCTGATTATGGGTTCAAGTCTAGCCATGCCCACTATCGTCCATTGGTTGTGCTCAAGAATCATCTTTTATTCTCTTTCTTTTTCTACTCCAATGTATTCATGACACGTATGATTTTTTACTTGGCAGGACACCCCAGGATCAGATGAGAGAATCTTCTTTACAGTCCATGTGAAACCTAAAGGCTAAAGCCATTACACACATTGCATCGGAAGATTAGGGAATAAAACTTTCCATCGTTTAACGGTCAAGCGTCACCCAACGACAACAACCATCACCTCTCTCTCTCTCTCTCTCTCTCTCTCTCTCTATATATATATATATATATATATTAAAAAAAAGAATCAAAACCAAAATGATTGTGTTTCTCTCTCTTATCAGTCAAAGTCAAGGTTTTTTTTTATATCTGTGTACCACACACACTGGGGAATCAGAGTAATGATAGCGTTTCTGTTCTGCAAAGGAATACTACAACATGGTAGTACACTTTACGTCTTCGATATAATCATTATATGTTCATTCTCTCCTAAAAAGCTTCCCACGGAGCCAATGTAACCCATGGTTTCAGGTATCGGTGCCGTATGGTCCTGTCGATCTTATCATATCTATATCAATTGACATCGATTTTCTATCTCTCACCAATCCAGATTAACAATTCTAATCGTTTTAAGGGTAAAATAGTAAAAAATATTTTTTTTTTTTTTTCAAAAACCAAGGGATAAAAGTGGTCGATACCTATTGATCCTCTTTGATATCGATCGAATCAGTGTCAATAGAGATCGATACCAATACCAATATTGAGAACTAAATCCTTGATGTAACCTGTTTTTGTTGCGATGAGCAACAATTGCAACTCTATAGGTTTCAGCGAATACTGATATTCAATTTGGAAAATTGGAGGGGGATGAAAAATTAAATTAAAAAATAAAAATATTATAGAGCATGGTTTTAAGTATCGGTGCGTATCGTGCCGTATCGGTCGATACGTATCCGTATCGGTAGGCATCGGCACGATACATACCGATACGCTACGGGGAATTTTGGGCCCCCTTTTACGTATCGCTGTATCGTGAGTATCGTACCGTATCGTACCGTATCGGTACCAATACGTACGATACTCTACGATACAAACTTTTGAAAATCTGGAAATTCCCGAGAGTATCGGTACGTATCGGTATGTATCGACCGTATCGTGAAGTATCGAGCCGTATCGGTACCGTATCGGTACGTATCGACTGAAAATATGAAAATTCCCGTGAATGTGCCTTTTATTGTTTGAACAAACACTTCAAACTCTCACCAATAGTTTTCTATATTTCTCTTCTTTCTTCCCCTTTGATTCACACACCTTTTTGGAGACTCAAATGGTAGATTGAAAGAAACATTGTCGAAGTGAATGGTTCAAAGAAGGAGAAAAACATAGTCCAAGAAGAACCTTGAACTTGAAAGTTGAAAAATTTGAATAGTAAGTTCTTGAATCTACTCACTTTTTTCAACTTTAACCTTAGATTTTCAAGTTTTTTTTACAAATCTAAGGTTCATCATAGGGGTGTCAACCGGTCGGGTCGGTTCGGTTTCGATCGGGCTTAAAGACTTTCAAAGGCTACACCGTGTCAGCCCATTTAACTAATCGGGCTTAGTTATTGAGGGCATGGTACACTTTATATTCGGTCGGTCGGCCTCGGGCTATAATCGGGCTACCTTAATCGGGCTTTAGTCGGGCCTTAATTGGGCTACGGACATGTTTAATGTTAAACGGGCTTTAACCGGTTTTTAAACGGACCCTCTTTAAAATGTGCTCTTATATTCCGGCCCACTCATGCAAACCCAAAAAAATGACAATAAATTAATAAATGATACCAAATATAACCATTATTTAAAATATGAACATGTTTTTACTTTTTAGTTTTTTCTTTCTAATTTGGGGGGTAAAATAGGTATTCTACAATCATTAAAGGGTCGGGCTAGGCCAGTGCACAATAGGCCGGTCTCGATCGGGTGTTAAACGGTCGGTCTCGGTCGGGCGCCCGATGGTCCAAGTAGCAAAACCAAGACCGACCGTTTATAAACGGGCCGGGCTCAAGCCCGACACGTTTAATAAACGGTCCGGGCTGGACCGGTCTATAAACGGTCGGTCCCGATCGGTTTAGTCGGTTCGGGCCACGAATTGACACCCCTAGTTCATCATACTTAGAATCACATTTTTTGCATCATTATTACATGAAATCATTGGATTTATAAGGATTTACAAACTTTTTTCAAGAGAAAATGAGGGTTTCAATTTATTTCAAATTTCTTAGATCTACTCATGCTCAATGATTAAAAATGTTTAGATTTTTAATATGTTATGTAAAAACAAGTGTTCTACAACTTCCATGGAAAATTTTGATTTTTCTCAAAAAAATATATTTGTCTATCAATACCATACCCTCATCATTTTGAACATTTTCAACTCAATATATTTGTCTATCAATACGATACCCTCCACTTAAGTATTTATGCATTCTACACGTTATATATAACTTTTTTTAACTGTTTTTTTATGCAAAAGTGTATAAAAATGTGTTCCCTATCCATTTATGTGCGTATCTTTAGCGTATCTTAGCGTATCTCCGATACGATACGATACCCTCCGATACGTATCTTAATTTTGATCGACCGATACGGTGACCGATACCGATACTTTAATCCTTGCATCAGTATAAAAGCATCGGACACAGATCAATACATATCGTGTAAAAGTGCATTAGTAGCTAATAAATCAATAGTTGACTACACAACCAGCGTGATTACGGCCATATTTGAAATATTTGAGGAGGAACAGTAAAGTAAGCAATTATAATAAAGGATCAGGTAAGGTTTTTCTTGTCCTGATTTCCCGACTTAAATAAAACTCGGCTGTTGGTGTGGTTTGGCCGGTTGGGTGCCAAAAAAGGCTATGGCTGTCCCTGTGGTGAATGGTGATCACCACAAACACAATAGTGCCTTTAATGTAGCAACAAGATGGGTGTGGTTGGAAGGATTTCAATTCTCATAGAGAGAAAGCTAGATAGCCGTGTTCGTTATATATCACTCTAATAGTCTAATATTATATATCACCAAACGATTCTCAAACCACCAGCGTACGGCCAGACATATACCCCCCTCAGGAAGAAGAAGTCTCAAATCTCAAATGTAACCCTCCTAATCTTATAGCAATTTTGCAGCATTGAGAGAGCCAAGGAAAATGGTCTAAATTTCAATCATGAGTTTATCAAGCAGACTGCTGCCTATGTAATGGTTGGAATCACACATTTTAATTGAAATGCCATTCCGCCCAAATGGGGTAAGGAAACTAAGGCACCGTTTGACAACGTTCTATTTCTGTTTTTCTTGTTCCCAAAAACGGAAAAATAGCCTAAAATGCGTTTGATAAAGTTGTTCTGTTTCACTTGTTTCTAGAAATATATATCAAAATTTATGCCTATTTATGATTCTATAAACGAATTTGAGAGGAAAAAAAAAACTGTTGTGCTCGATAAATCTCTCAACTATTTAAACCTAAAAAAACTTCTCTCCCTTTTGGGTATCCGATGATACTATTGGGTTTTTTAGTGGCATTATGTCTGCAAAAAAAGTTTCAAAAAACAGATTTATCAATCACCAAAAAATCCGTTTTGTTTACAGAAACATAAAAAGTCATTTCTACTATTTTTAGACACAGAAACAGCAAAAACATTGTCAAACGATGCCTGACTTTCTTCCCTTTCTATAATAACAATCATACTCTACAATTTAGGATTACAGTTCAAATCTGAATCGGAAGATGATCACACTCATACGATTCAAATCTGGATCGAAAGATATTCACTTATATTTTCCAATTCATTCAATGGTCTAACTAAACTTTGGAATAGGTTTTTCTTTTTAAGCCACAAGTTTCATTATAAATCTAATGAGTAAAAAAGAAATTTTTTTAGAAAAAATATGAGAGAAATGGGCCAAATCAATTTATATCTACCACACACCTTTACCCTACTTTTGATAATGCCCGATCTGGGCTGAGTCAGATTGACCAATCCAATTGGTCTGTCCGATACTCCGATCCAACACTGATGCAAGTGATCCCTTATTTTGGTAGATTTGTTGGCCTAAGTTTCATATTGGTGTTGTGATGGATTCATTATTCATATCCTCCCCGGTGAGGCCATCAGCCAGTGAGGGGCTCAGCGTGCGACACGTGGGGCTCCTCTTCTCCCACCAAACGCCCACCCATTTTTCCCAATTTTTTCTACACTTAACCCGACAGATGAAGAAATCCAAACCCAAGCGACTTCTAATTTCCCTCCCATTCTTCGACTCTTCATCCTCCTCAAGCGAAAAAACAGAAACCCTATTGAAGAACAAAGCTTGCTGTGGTTTTCCTCTGAATTGGTCGATTTTTCCTCATATTCTTTGTATCTTTGTATTCCTCAAGAGAGAGAAATTATATTTAAGAGTTCAGCTTGCTGCAATTTCAATCCTTCGATTTGGTCGATTCAAGCTTCATACACTTCATCTTCCTCATGTTCAAGAGATGAATTTCTGAAAGAGAGGAACCAGAGCTGCCTACTTGTCTGAGAGTAGATTGATTTCCAGTTTGTGAGTTCTTGCATATCAAGTTTGTGTAGGGGTAAAACCATCTGGTAATTTTGTTGTCTTTTGATCACTAGTAAGCCTAGTTGTTTGGAGTTTTGATAACTCAGATGTTGTGAGATCTAGATTATAATGCAAATGCGCACTTGATTTGGGTGATGGATACTTCAAAGTTAATATACTATCATGAACCGCCTTTAAAAAATCATTTTGATGAATTGTTGGATGCTATTACATCTTCTGTCTTTCCAATAGTTTGGTCACAATATGCATTCTTTGATTTTGTTTTTTAGTTTGTATTAAGTGTATCTTAGAACATGTTTGATCTTGCAGTGTTGATATTGGTTTGATCACACCATGCATTCTTTGATAATTGAGTCAACCATTGGGGCTAACTTGAGAAAAGAAAAGGTGCTGCAATATTCGGCTTCGAATGGATTTCTAACCTGATAAAAGGAAAGAGGCTACAATCTTGAGGGCTTTATGATGGATTTTCTCGCTTCTAGCCCCTTACGATTAAGTGTATGACTTTGATGCATTTCTGTCTCAACCCCACTCCTTTGTTCCTATATTATTTTTATGGGCTTCCTTTCATGCATCTCAGCAGTGGTGTCAATCAGTCGGGTCGGGTCGGGTCGAGCCAGGCTTGTACCTTTGCACCATTATTTTATGTTGAGGTAGAATATGTCCCCTTCCTCAGTACGTCTGAAGTGTGTATGCAAACCTGAACAGAAGACTGACCCACCACCTCGGCTTTCCTCAGGCTTTGCTACCACCTCGGCCCTCCATCAGGCCGTACTGCAACCTCGACCCTCCATCAGGCTGTGCTGCCACCTCGGCCCTCCATCAGGCCGTGCTGCACCTCGGCATCTCATCAGGCCATGCTACTACCTCAACCCTCCATCAGGCCGTGCTGCCAGCTCGGCTCTCCATCATGCCGTTCTACCACCTCGTCATCTCATCAGGCCGTGCTGCCACCTCGGCATCTCCTCAGGCCGTGCTACTACCTCAGCCCTCCATCAGAACGTGCTGCCACCTCAGCCCTCCATCAGGCCTTGCTGCCACCTCGGCCCTCCATCAGGCTGTGCTACCTGTCACCTCAGCTCGGCACAGTCAAGTAAGGCACCCAAAAACGTGCACGTGTCCACTCCTAGATTCAAGGGACGTGATCCCTGATCACGGGGGCAGGACTCTATCCACTACACGTCATCAGAGGCGTCCACCCCTCTCATGACTTGCACGTCCGAGATCAATTTAGAATATTCCCAGAATATGCCCTGGGACCAAGAATATTCCCAGAATCATGGAGTCACTCCCCTCAAGGACTCTACGCCTAAACAGGGCTCTCCACAAACTTCCTTCCTTCTCTTTCCATCAGCAGCCCATAAATACCAAGGTAAGCCTCCATCATAGAGGATCGATCAATCACTCCTTTTACTGGAAAAGCTCTCTTGAGCATCTGTTGTGGAAAGATCTGACTTGGGCATCGGAGAGTCCCCAGTCGGGTCAGCCCGACTCTCCCCTGTCATCTCTTCTGTGCAGGTCAACCAAAGCACCAGAAACTACAGGGAAGATCACCCGATCAATTTTTGCCGCATCACTTTCTTATTTCTATCTCAACCATCGGTCTCATGTCGGGCTTGACTTTAATCAAGCTTCTCTTAATCGATCCTTAAACGGATTAATGCATCAATGAAGTCGTAAATGGTATTTAATTGTCTTGGATTAAATAATTTTAATATATTTTATTAGATCATTAATAATTTAGAGAAAAATATTTGTATTTAATTACATTATAATTGATAAAAATATCGATATATAACCTATTTTCCAAACAAAATCAACAAATACGTATAAACGGTCGGGTTAAACGTGTTGGTCCGAGTCGAACTTGTAAATGGGTTAGGTGGGTTGACACATGTCAGGTTCACCAGGTTAGATTCAAATTCGACAAGTTTAATAATTGGTGCAGGTCGGATTGATTTTCAAACGGTCAGTTTTGTTGGTTTTGGCTTGGGATTGACACCCCTACATCTTTGTCTCTGTTGTGGTAAAAATTGACCAGATGATCTTCCTTGCAAGACTTGGTACTCCACGCTAGACCTGCACAGAAGAGCCGACAAAGGAGAGCCGGGTTGACCTGACTGAGGACCCTCCGATGCCTAAGTTAGATTTCTTTAACAACAAATACTCAAGAGAGTTTATTATGAAATGATCGATCCCCCTTTTTGGGGGGCTTACCTTGATATTTATAGGCAGTGAATGAAGAGAGGCGGTTGAGAAGAGTCATATTTTGGCAAGTAGTAGTTCACTATTGTTAGGATATCTCTTAGCGATAAGATTTGCTGAGCTAACTGTAATATCCCGCTTCTTAAACCCGGTCTGATTTCACGGTTGAACCGGTTTAACCATGCAGGAACCGAGCCAGAGGATGTTAGAGCGAGTTCCTTATGGGCTATGATGGCACGGGTGACCTTAAACACCGGCTGGCTCGACAAGTCCGAGCCAGTGCCAGAAGAGACGAGAGTGCCCAAACCGTGTACGTGCACCTACCATAAGGCTATGTACGGATAGAACAGGTATTATATCCGTATTTTAAGGTTATATACGTATGTTACATTGTATGCTTGGGGTAGGGTCCGAGCCGAGGTCCGAGCCCGGTCAAAATCCCAAGTTTTGACTCTTGGATGGGTATGTCAGGTGGGTACACCCACCCACCTGAGTGACCCATCCATCACTATTCACTTAAGTAGGAATAGTATATAAAGCTTTATGGCTTCTTTTCTTTCCATTTATTATCCCCGTACGTTTGGTGAGAAAAGTAAAGAGGAGAGAGAAAAGAAAGGGAAGAAGAAAGGAAGAGGAAGAAAGGAAGGATTTCAGTGGCGCCGAAGCTCGATCTTGCCATTCCGGTGCCGGGAGAGTAATCTTCAACTCGAGATCTACAGTTGGAGGTAAGAAAAGTTGGGTTTTATGAACATTCACCATACCCACGCTTTAAACCCTTGATTTGAGTATGGTTTCTTAAGATCTTGTAAACACCCTTTGAATGATGGATCTAAGGTTTAATAGATGATTTATGTGTTGATCTTGAAGGATTTGAAGAGATATTGACAAGGTAGAAGGAGCATTGTGAGTTGGAAGTGATTTGGAGGGTTTGAGGTCATTCTTGAGCAAAGAAGGTAAGATGGTTCCCCTCACTTAAATCTAACTTAAATCTAAGCTAGAACCATCCTATAGGACTCTAAAGGTGTGAGGAATGGGTTGAGAAAAGCCCCATTTGGGTCCCCAAGGAATGGAGGAAGATGAGAAGAAACTGGGATTTTTTCGCCAAAACCGGCGGGTACAACCGGTGGGTCCCTACCCGCCTGAGACACCCATCCGAGAGGACCAGGGGGTCCCTGGCCAAACCGGCGGGTAGGACCGGTGGGTCCTACCGGCGGGTAGGTCCCAAACCGGCGGGTTGGACCGGTGGGTAGACCACCCACCTGTGTGACCCCCCCGAGTTGACAGAATTTGATTCTTAGGTCCGATTGAGCCCAAATCGGACGTGGGACCTTCTTTCGACGTTCTAAACACGATTTTGAAGTCGGATTTCATTAATTTTGATTCTAAAATGGTGAAGTACTAACCTCGCTCAATTATGTTAGGTTCACCAAATCATACCCGATTCGCTCCGGATCTCACCCGTACCGAGCGGGAATCCTTATACACTACAAGTAAGTGGAGAGAGGACGTTTGGCCTGTTTCAAGGCATTTGTTTGGCATTCATATAACTATATCTAATTTAGTCATGTCATCATGAATATGCTATATAGATTAGTCATTTCACTCATTGATGTGCATATATGCTATGTTTACTTTCAATTGCAAATTAAATGAGATGTTATTTGTTGAATGTGGACATCATGTTGCATAATGCATTGATAGATTAGATGCCGTGGTCGGCTTGGAAACGAATGCATTGGTGGCCCGTGGTATGGGACACGGAGGCACTATGCAGTCGTACTGCATATAGGAGCATGGGGTATTAGGATTCTCACCATCCCGTGCTACGACCCTTCCCAACAGGGGTTGAGGTGTTGGGTTGCCATTTGGGGGGAAGCAGGGGTCGCGGTTGTCGGACACTGTGGCGGTTAGGCATTACGCCCGGCGAGTCGTGTAGGACAGCCGGCAACCCCGGTGGTATTTCAAGAGGGCCAATCGTACTGCTTTTAAATTGCTGGAGTCAGCACTGTCATTTAATTTATTTACATTTCTGTTGAGAGCCGGTGGACGGCATTGTCTTTATTTTTCCGAGTACTCCCGGTGGGCCTTCTCCAACAGCCCTATGGGCGTATCGCGGGAGGGAGTTCGCGGCTCGTACCCGGAGTATACGCGCACTGTGGTTGTAGTAGCACTAAAACCAAAGACTTAGTAATGATTGATTAGGTGTATGTGAATTAAAATGAATTGCATGACATGTAGTGCATATGATGTGTTGTGATGTGTGGACTGTTGTGTGTGGTCCACCTCTCTACTTACTGAGCTAGTGAGCTCATTCCACGTGTACACCCCTTTTAGATGATTTTGCAGGTCATGCATCTGAGGAGCATGGGGTGGGTCCCACAGTCGAGTTTCCTGAGGAGGACTGGTGGACCCCTGAGGAGTTTGAGCACGGCGTAGACTGCGCGTGTGAGAGCTGTGTTGCGGGGCAGCGGTTCTGAGGCCGAGCTGAGCTCCAGCCTTGATACCGATGCCGGACTGTGTACTCTGATGTTTTGATAATTTCCTGTATATATTTGATATTCAAACTTTATTCTTTTTGTGTATATATATCATGCCTTCGGGCCCAAATGTATATAATTATGGTATCGCCATTTGGGTATCAGGTATATGGGAATTATTACAGGTAAAACTTAATCTTCCGCTGATTTGATGAGTTGATGTTAGTGTGTGTATGCTGTGGTGGAATACAGTGTCTGATGATCCTGGCAGGTTTGGGTTAACCGGTGTTAACTCGGTCACCGCTCCGGTTCAGTGCGAACGGGGTGTGACAAACGGTGGTATCACAGCGTGATGCTCTGCTCCGCTCACAGCATACCATTAGGATCCCGTAGATTCTATAATAGGAAAATGGGGTTGGGCAAATATAAAAGCTTTAAAGATTAAAAGTCAAAGAAAGGAAGTATAAAAAAATTGAGTTATATTATAAGTTGCATTCATGGCATGCGTGAGTGTAGATAAAAGGTAATTAGGTGGGTACTATAACCTATAAAGTACTAGTTCGACGAAATTTCGGCAGCATAACGGCGTAAAGTGGAATTTCCAAAAATTTTACACAAAACCTGATAAACAACAGATAATAATATAACAAAGAGCAAAAATAGAAAAGTCACATCACCACAAAACCACACAGGTATTCCACATATGAAAACACCACCATAATAGTCCAATATCCAAAGATGTTTCATTCCATAAATGAAATTCAAGTTACATCGCAATTACAAGGAATGAGATAAATAAATACACAATGTCTACAAAAAGAGAGAAAATGGATAAACAGCTAGTGTGGGCAAGCCAATCCCTCACTGGTCGTCGTCATCGTCGTCGATGATCACCAAGTTCGCTGGAGGCCTGGAGTTAAAGTCGAAGCGGTGATCGTAATAATCTAACCTCGTGTTCACCAATCGTACCTCCCTCCTAAGCCGGCCATAATCTGCTGAGATGGCGGTGGCCCTGGTATCCAAGTCCTGACCCAACCTACGGAAGGAATCCTCCAAGGTGATCTGCCGGGAGGCAATCTCGTCTAGCTGCCTCAGTATCTGGACCTGGCCATCCTGCAAGGCCCGCATGGAGGCTGTCCTATCCTCATAGTCGTAGTCACCACTCCTAGGTGGTGGGGCTCCATATGGTGGGGCTGCAGCTCTGGAAGAACTAGGGCCCGTACCTCTCGACTCCTGAGGCACCTCCTCAGGGATGCCACCACCCATCGGCTCCTCCTCCTCGTCCTGAGGAACGTAGTCCTCATCCTCACCACTGGACTCCTCCTCCATGAGGACATCCTCTACAGGGGCAGCCCTCCTACCCCTACCTCTCCGAGCTCCCGATCTGGGAGGTGAATCCATGAGGGTGTGGAGACCCATCTTCAAGAGGTTGCTCCGATCGAACCTATCAGCCGGAGTCTTCCCCTCCTCTCCGCTGAGATTCACCCCGAAGAACTCGAAGATCCTGGTGAGGATCCTGCCGTAGGGGAATCCTCCGTCCTCTGGGTGGGAAGCATGGTGCTCCATCGCTCTGAGGATGATATAGGGAAGGCACAAGTGCTCCCTGCCTCCCTCTGCGGCCGTAAAAATACAAAATGCAATGAAAGCCGTCATGAAACCTACCTGGTTCCGATGACCTCCTCTGGGGAGCAGGTTGAACTGGATCAACCGGGCGAAGAGACGGACCTTAGGGAAGAAAGATGTCTCGGACTCCGGGCGACTGCTGCTGCCGCAGATGGTCTCGTAGATGAAGTCCGGTGTCTCCATGCTCATGAACGGTCCCTGAGGCCTACTCCTGGGGGGACTGTAGTATCGGTGTCCCGCCGCCGACATACCCAGTATGCTGGCCAAGGTGCCTACCGTCAGCTGGATATCCACTCCCCTCACCAGGCTGCTGACAGTGAATTCCCCGTACTGATACGATACCTCCAGGTTGCAATAAAACCGACGGACGAGCTGATCGTAGCACGGTCGGTCCACCTGAAGAATAGTGTCCCAGCCCAATGCTGAGAACCTCTCCTGAAGCTGTGCCTTGTGGAAGTCCTCGACTACCACGGTCTTTTCCATCAACACTGGCCCCTTCAGGAAGATAGGCCATTTGGCTGCGGCCTCTGCACTAGTGAAGTGCTCCTCATCATAGTCTGAAGGGTCAGACTGAGCAGGTGTAGGTCTTCCTGTGCGATGAGCTGAAGTGCTGGTCTCCGCACTTTTCCGCTTAGAAGCGGTGGTCTTGCGTCGAACACCAGAGGAAGAGGGTCCTCTGCCGGTGCGTGAAGACATCCTGACAATAAGAAAAGGAAGATGGGTTAGTACAGCAATAAAGGACAGCAGCATTAAAGAAGGAAAGCCAAAATCCAATTTATGCGAAAAACGGGAACGGCAATGATCTAGAACTGATAGAAAACTTATGACATGGAACAGGGTAGATGATAACGCATGGAAGCGTGCCAAAACAGTAAAATGACAGCAAAGGACAGCAAAAGCAATAGGCATGAATGAAATGGGAGAATTCAAGTCCATTGTGCAATTGGAATAGAATGAAGTGAAGGCTTGAACTCTAGGGTATGAATGAAATGCCACATTAGTAAGATGTTGAAAATGCAAGAGCATACCCCAAATAGATTATGGAATTCCATGAGTACAAGTATGGATGAAAATCAAGGAAACCAATGCCAAAATAGGGATTTTCATGAAAATGCATGAGGATTTCAAGCATAATGGATGATTCAATGAAATCTAACTCATATCTAGCGTAAAACAAGTGAAATGCATTACATAGAAGACATCAATTTGAGAAAAACAGTAAGGATTGAAGAAACCCCAAATTTGGGAACCTAGGGCATCAATTTGGGTTTTTCTCCAAATAAAGGGTGATGAATCCTATAAACTACAAATGAGCACAATGGAATCATCACAAACACATGATAATACTTTTCTATGGTGGAAAATAGAGAAAGAAAGCCTAGAAAGTAAATCCAAATCAAGCATCTCACCCAATTTGAAATTCTGGGAAAAAGGAGAAGAAGAAGAACTTACTTGGATGAAGACGAGTTAACTCTTCACTAAAGCGCCGTGTGGATGAGCGGAATCGTGAGTTGGAGCGCCGAGTAGACTCCCAAAATCGTCCAAGAGAAAAAGGAAGGAAAAAGAGAGAGAAGAGAGTGAAGGAAACAAAACAAAACAGGGCCTTTCTGGCCCTGTTCTCGTTTTATCGGCCAAGACCGGCGGGTCCAGACCGGCGGGTCCCTACCCGCCGGTGACACCCGCCGGTTTGGGTGTTGGGACCGGCGGGTCAGACCGGCGGGTCCCTACCCGCCGGTTCATCCCACCGGTTTGGACAGAAGGGAGAAATTTTAAAATTTTTAAAATTTTCTTTCTTTGTCTTTTCCCTTCTTTTCTCCTATTATGAATGCATTGGTTTTATGGTGGGAATTAGTCCTCTGATCAATGGGCTATGGTCGAGTGGGACCATTAGCATGCATGATGTGGACTTCGCCCGTATCTTGGAATTAAACTATGGCTAATTACAGCCTATCATACACTACAACACCTCATATAATGGCATATGATTGTGTGCCTAAATCAGTTTATGGTGTTTAATCAATATGGTGTGTGATATGTTCCAGGTACAAGGATACGATGGTACGTACTAGATCCGGTAGTAATGCCCGAGGTACCTCGCGGGGTCCTCGTCGGGTCGGTCGACCACGAAATTCCAGAGGGGCCCGTTCTGTGGGGCATACCTCACCTCCACTACCTGCAGAGACCCATGGTCAGGGTGGGGCACATGGGGACCCACCTATAACTGCACTCCCGGACCCACCACCGGTCATTACACCGGGAGATGTTGCTACAATAATTCAGCAGTCCCAACAAGCTTTCCAGCAACAAATGCTTCAACAACAGCAAGCATTTATGACTGCCATCCAGCAACAGTTGGAATTTTCTCAACCGGGTCAACCTCCCCGGGTGCCCACTCCGTAGGACCCACCTGTAGGGTCGGGAACGGGACCACCAGTGGGTACACCTCCAATCCCACCATTCGGTATTCCTCAGCATGGGATGCCTCATCCTTATGCCTACTATCCTGCCTATGCTCCTAACTTCCCGGCGACGAGCAACACGTCAAGGGTGGTAGAGTCGTTCAAGAGGAACTTACCACCGGTATTCTCTAAGGTGGGGAGTGATCCTCTAGAACCGGATCAATGGATCCAAGAATTGGAGAAGATATTTGAGGTGCTTGAGTGCACGGATGCCCAGAAGCTCATTTGTGCTGGGTTACAACTCAAGAAAGAGGCAAATTCTTGGTGGCAAGCTTCCAAGCCTATATTGATGGCTGCTCATCCAGAACCTACTTGGGAGCAGTTTAAGGAGTTGTTCTTGGACAACCATTATCCGCGCAGTTTCAGGGACCGAAAAGAGACGGAGTTCATGGCCTTAACTCAAGGAGGTAAGACTGTCCTTGAGTATCAGCAACAGTTCGAAATTTTATTCCATTTTGCCCCAAGGCATATGCGAACAGCTGAAGAAAAGGCAGCAAGGTTCCTAAAAGGCCTAAAAGCATCTATTGGGTCGGTGCTCGAAGTCTTGGATTTGACCGAATATGGCCAGATTGTACAGAAGGCCAAGAACAATGGAAGATAAGCAAAAGGGTGAACAGTCCCTCACTCCTGGACTGTGGAAGAGATCAAATCCATTCTCAGATGTGGGAAATTCCTCCAAGGCATACCGTGGATCATATAGTTCGGGGCCTATGTATAGGCAGCCCTATAGGCCATCTGGCTACCCTTCTAGGCCAGTTGGTGGTTCGGGTTCTACTTCCTTTCGCCCGAACACTAGTGTGGCACCTACAGCTTCAAGGCCACCTCGACCTCCATCTGCAACGGGTCAAGTGCAGAGGGGCCCCGCTCCAGTTCCGACGTCTCAGATTCGTTGCTTCAACTGCCATTCCTATGGGCATTATGCGAAAGACTGTCGGGCCCGACCAGCCTTGCCCTCCAGTCAGCCCTCTGCTTACCGACCTCCCTTGCCTCGAGGCAGTCAACCGCAGGGAAGGATGTATGCCCTATCAGCCGAGGAAGCTGAGGCTAGTACAGAAGTTGTAGCAGGTACATTTTAAATTAAGAAGTTCATTGTGATTAATATTGATGACCTGCTGAAATTATATACCTTGTTATATTAGGTATCCTACCCATATCGGGCATACCAGCCTATGTTTTATTTGATTCAGGAGCTACTCATTCATTCGCATCTAAGAGATTTGTAGGGAAGCTTGGGATGTCACCCAGGATCCTAGACCAGGGAATGATTGTTAGTATGCCTACTGGTAAAATTGCACAGTTGAAGGAAGTGTATGGACCGTGCCCAGTGGAGATTAGTGGAAAGAACTTTGATGCACAACTTATTAAATTCAATATGCAGAATTTTGATGCTATATTGGGTATGGATTGGTTGTTGGCTCATCGAGCTAAGGTGATCTGTGCGGAAAGGCTGATTAAGGTAACAGATGACGAAGGGAAAGAGTGGGTGTACCGAGCAGATACCATGAAAAGGGAGAGGAAGGTTCTGGTCTCCGCTCTCCAAGCGGTAAAGTTACTAGAAAGTGGATGTCAGGGTTACATAGCCTCGGTACTCGATGTTGATGCAAGAGTTACACCTCTAGAAGAAGTAAAGTTGGTTAAAGAGTTTCCCGATGTTTTCCCAGATGATCTGATGCATTTACCACCTGATAGAGAGTTGGAGTTTGCCATAGACTTGATTCCTGGAGCAGCTCCAGTATCAAAGGCTCCATATAGGATGGCACCAGCTAAATTGAAGGAGTTGCAGATGCAATTGCAAGAACTATTAGAAAAGGGGTTTATTCGCCCAAGTGTTTCACCTTGGGGTGCCCCGGTGTTATTCGTCAAGAAGAAGGATGGTAGTTTGCGTATGTGCATAGATTATCGGGAGTTGAATAAGCTAACCATTAAGAACCGGTATCCATTGCCACGCATTGACGATTTATTTGATCAGTTGCAGGGAGCCAGAGTATTTTCGAAGATAGACCTTCGGTCTGGCTATTATCAGCTTAAGATAAAGAGTAGTGATATACCCAAAACAGCATTTAGGACTCGATACGGCCATTATGAGTTCCTAGTGTTGTCCTTCGGGTTAACCAATGCGCCGGCAGCATTTATGGATCTAATGAATCGAGTATTCCAGGATGTGCTCGACAAATGGGTAATTGTTTTTATCGACGATATCTTGATCTACT
>NC_056558.1:28075360-28122217 GCF_013358625.1 Macadamia integrifolia
ACTGAGCTAGTGAGCTCATTCCACGTGTACACCCCTTTTTAGATGATTTTGCAGGTCATGCAACTGAGGAGCAGGGGGTGGGTCCCACCGTCGAGTTCCCTGAGGAGGACTGGTGGACCCCTGAGGAGTTTGAGCACGGCATAGACTGCGCGTGTGAGAGCTGTGCTGCGAGACAGCAGTTCTGAGGCCAAGCTGAGCTCCAGCCTTGAGACCGAGCCGAGCTGTGTACTCTGATGATTTTGGTTAATTCTTGTATATACTTGATATTTGAACTTTATTCTTTTTGTGTATATATTATGCCTTCGGGCCCAAATGTATATATTTATTGTATTACCAATTGGGTATCAAGTATATGGGAATTATTTACAAGTAAAACTTAGTCTTCCGCTGATATGATGAATTGATGTTAGTGTGTGTATGCTGTGGTGGAATACAGTATCTGATGATCCTGGCAAGTTTGGGTTAACCGGTGTTAACTCGGTCACCGCTCCGGTTCAGGGTGAACGGGGTGTGACAGTTGCTCTCCTTGTGTTCGACCCATTATCTACACTGATCTGTACGCTTGTGGTTACTTTTAAATCTCAAATAGTTCCTATAACATATTTTAGTCATAAGTAAATGTTTTCCTAGGTGGGTTTCAGAAATGGGTGTCCTTCCTCCTTGGGAACAAGATTCGAATGGTTTGGCATGCACAACTTTGGGGTGATTCCCATTAAGAGTCATGCGGGCCTCGGATCATTCAAAGACCTGAGGAAACTAGAAGGAAGGCCACCTAGTGGGGCAAGAGAAAGGAAAGCATAACCTCATTGACATGGGAAATTTTATAGAAGCATTTTGTTCAAGTCAATTGTGTGTATTTCCTACTTTGTGACATTGAGTGGATTAGGGGCATTGACTCCAGTCCACTCCCTATCATTAGGTAGACTAACTTTGAGTGGATCATTGATTGACAAATGAATGAATAAACAAAGGGGTGAAAATGAAAGAATCCTAAAATAAATCACTTGTGGTTCAAGCACTATTCCACGTCTCAAGGATTTCCCACAATCCGTCTGGACACGTCAGGGTAACCAATTGAGTTGCTTGTAGACACGAAATTTTGTCTCCCCTTAGCAATGATGAATTATGGGCAATGATGACACATGTATTTTCTCTTTCGAAAAGAAATCCAATTTTTGGCACAAGTCCAGACTATCCCAGCTATCCCAACCTAAAGCCGCTATGCAAGAATATGCGGAGTATAATTAAGCGTAAGACCGGTTAAGAGTTCAACCCGATATTTTTAAATGATGAGGGAAGGGTGATCGAAAGTGGTCATTGATAACTTTTGCTAGGATATGACAATCAAGCCTAGCATGTGCTTGATTCCTGTATTATTGGAAAGTATTCAGAAATACGGTCCCATTGATATCTTGTATGAAAAAAAGGGATAACCAGATGTGCCATATTGTCTACCTAAACTTTGAACCTGTTAAACCAAAATAAACCCGAACCAAACCAAATCAGACCAACCCAAACCAAACCAAACCCACATGCATTCCCCTTAGTTGATAAGCATCAACAGCAACTATAGCCACCCACCTTATGGCTTCCACTGATGCTTAAGGGTCAAGATTTGTTTCCACGGAGATGGTAAGCCTTTAAGCCTTAAACGGAGATGGTAAGCCTTACCATCTCCTTTTAAGGCTTCCAAGGATGCTTAAGGGCTATGATTTGATTCCACGGAGATGGTAAGCCTTACCATCTCCTTTTAAGGCTTACACCAGCTCCTTTTAAGCCTTACACACATCTCCCTTTAAAAATTCTTCACGGATTCCTTGTTTTTCTATAAATAGGTGACCCAGGGTCACTGTAAAAGTGGGGAGAAATTCTGAGAGAGAAATCCCTACCCCAGAGACCCTATTAAAAGAGACACAGAGAGAGAGAGAGAGAGAGAGAGAGAGAGAGATAAAAATGCAAGAGTCTAAGGAATTTCAAAGTCAATCGTTCAAAGCTTGCTAAAGTCAACACCCTAGTATAGGGGTGTCAATCCTAAGCCCACACCGGTAGGCCCGACCTAAATCTGCCCATTTAATAAACATGTCGGGCCTAAGCCCGACAGCTTATTAAACGAGTGTTTACGGTGCAAGCTACTAGCCCATCGGGCGCCCAACCAACCCGACTCGTTTAAGAAGCCCACTTGAACCGAGCTATTTAGCCCCGACTCCTTTAAAACTACCTAAATACCTATTTTACCACTACTAATACAAAATAATAATAAAAAATCTATGATAGATGATGTTGAATATGGTATTACATCCAACTTTGTAATAAAATAAAATAGGGTCTTTTGAGATGTTTTAATAGGGAGTGAATGAATAGCAGACAATTCTTGTGGAGAACAATCACTTTGGTACTTGTCATAAGCTCTCTTCTTTTTTTTTTCTTCTTTTTTGTAAGAAACAACCATTATCTCATATATGATTAACTGTTAAGAGTTTTTGTGTGACCTTTACTATGTTCAAACGGAAGATTTCTAGACATTTAATCCACTTAAAAAAGGATTTTATGGGGAGCCCGTTTAGAGCCCGTTTAGACTTAAGTAGGTTCATAGCCCGTTTAAGGTAGCCCAATTAAAGCCCAACACCGACTGGGCCGGTTACAAACCATACCATGCCCCCCAAACCTAGGCCCGTTTAAGTAAACGGGCGTTCATGGTGCCAGGGTTTCACACTGCCAGGCCCAATTAGGATCGATCGATATTGGGTTGGCCTGATCGATTGATAGCCCTACCCTAGTACAGAAACCTATTGCCCTAGGTCTAAAAGACCACGTCATCCATTTTCCGTTCGTATGGAACCCCTGCTTAAATTTTTGTAGTTGATTTCGATATTTTTATTATAGCGCGGAAGCCCTGCCCATCTTCCCGTAACTAATTCCTGTTCTAGGAATATAGAGCGGAAGCGCTGCCCATATTCCCATAGCTAATTCCTATTTTAGGAATATAGCGTATAAGCCCTGCCCGTGTTCCCAAAGTTGATTCCTATTCTAGGAATATGGCACTGAAGCGCTGCCCAAATTCCCAAAGCCAAAATCCATTTCTACACCATAACATGGTAATCTTTTTAGATTTCTCGCCCAAGTGCCGGAAGTTTTTATTTCTCCAAGAAAGTGAGAAGAAAGTCAAATCTTTGCCCCTAAGTCAGGGAGAATTACCAGAAATTTCATTATTGTTATTGATTGTTTCATGTAAATATTAAATCGTGATTTTATTTGTGTGCATGATACATACCTCATCTCCGCATTCATTATTTTATGTGTTCACCACATAAAATAACGACTTTTATTTATCATTTCATGTATTAATTTATGCATTTGTACATTAAATGATAGTCTACTTCAGCATCCCATGTGTTATTATATGTGTTCCTCACATAAAATAACAATCATAATCATCATTTCAAGAGGCATCACACATTTATGTAGATAAGTGAGTTACATTTTCTGTCGTTTTATGTAACTTATCATTTTATGTGATTTTAATATAGATTATGTATTATTCCATGTAATGTTTATTAGGTTTTTGTAATCATTTCATACAATTATATACATATTTTATATTATCTTAGGTGATAAAGCTTCCATGTTGGCTTAGGCTATTAAAATTCTCAGGGGAGAATATTCGAAATCCAAGCATCTAGTAGAAAGACTAGAAATTTCGGGCGAGATGGGTGCCTAACACCTTCCCACACTCATAACCTAACATGGATCCCTATCTTTGGAACAGACCAAAATATGAAGTCAAATTTGTGGGTTCCATCCTTTCACAGGAATTTAACCCCCTACTTGAGCTCGATCCCTCGATCAGAATTGAGCTCCACAATAGAGTTCTAAGCCTTGATTCTTAGATGGAGACTCCAAAAATCATGCTTTCCCCATCCCCTATAGTCACTAGACATGTTTGGAGACATCACCCTGTGAGGCAGATAGGTGAGAGGAAATAAGCAGAAAAAAGATGAGAGCTAATATTCCACAGAAGACCCCATAAAAGGGAATGAAGGAGGAAAAGGGGGTAGGGTTAAACCCCCCTCTCACTCTCTCTCCATCTGATCCCAAATCAGTTTTCCCTTATAGTGGTGACTTCACTGGGGACTGTCAAACTTTCTATACTAAAGGCTTACGATGAATGTTAGAATTTTCTCCCCCTCATCATTATTATGTGCAAACATGTTTATATATTGCTTGCTAACTGCATCATGCATCACGTTCGAAGTGAAATCACATGACGAGGGTACTCCCTATCATGCCCGCACCCTCAGGGAGGTCAGTGCACGATATACTAAGTACTCTTAGATCAAATGATGCCCACTTCCTACATAAGAGTGCTCGAAGTGAAATTGGTTGACGAGGATGGTCGTCGCTAGTTCGAAACCCTCAAGGGTAGTAGAATGTATCTTACCATTCTGAGATCAACTAATGGTCACTTTGTGCACTACACTTGTGCACACACTCACTTACGGATACACCTACCCCTGTGGTTAGCCAACTAAACCCATGTGATGTCATGGACAATCATTGGTAAAGCCACACTCCTTGATACAGTACCATTTGGTATATAAAAGGAACCACGTACCTATAATTCGCTTTCAGCAATAGGTATATCGGTTCTGTCTAGGGTGGCCTTATTTTGTCCCATAGCCTCACCCATTGCATTGCATCAGGTTGGAACTAGACCACTGAACAACTAGGATATGCCACAAACTGACTCAGTATTTTTTTGCAGTTCAAGTTCAAATTCCTCTAGCTTGTTTCATCTGTGATGAGATTTTCCCTGTATATGGTTAAACCCGATATGTTCTTCGACAATTGTGAATTGGGAGATGCAACTATATCAATTTTGGTTCATGCAACCATGCCTGCAGTTTGATTCCCGCTTCACCACATTATATTAGCACGCATTCCAAACTGATAATGTTCCATCAATCCAAGAGTCGGGAATGATTAGGTATTTTCATGTTACAGGGAGACACAAAGTACCTAAGTGAAATCAGCTACATGGTTATTCTTACATGAACCAACTTGTTTGTTTTCTCACACCATAATTTGTGTCTAGCTTGGGTCCTCCTAATGATTAAAAAAAAAAAAAAAAAAAAAAAAAATACACGAGAAAAAACGGGAGTATATATGTGTGGTGATCATCAACTTAAAGATTGGACCAAGGTTAGACCCTTATTATTGTGTGGAGTGATTTTGTTTGTGCATCATTTAAATAAAACTTTCTAAAAAAATTAAATTCCTTTGTTTGGTCAGGCTTGATTCTGCATAAAAAAAAATTCCCCGCTGTCTATGTGGATCCATCAAGACAACTGTTTGGTCTGAGTTAGCCTTGAAAGATCCTTACCAACCATAGAACTTATTGTTCAACTCACTCCACCAAATTCATCTAGTCCAGTATTTTCTGAACAAATAGTGAGTATGGATCTAGTTATTGGAAGTCAACCAGATGCCCAAGAGAAATGAAGAATTGATATGATGCAATTAGAGCTGGAAGAATTACGTCATTTATTCAACCAGTTTACTAGTGCAAAGCAGCCTCAACTACAAACTGAACCTATTTCAACTCTAGGAGAATAGAAGCGGACCAAGATGGGGTCCAATGCACCTCGCACCATACTAAGGCTCGTTGTCGATGATGATGAAGAAGAAATCCGACCAGATCTTCCAATCGAACCCCCTAGAACTGAAGGGGAAAGAAAGATGAGGGAAAATTAGAAACACTTGAAAAACTGCTACAGAAGGGGAAAGCTATAGACACTTAGGCCACAGAAACTGATGAGATAGTCCTTTTTCTAGGAGCTCAAATTTTAGAGAAATTTAAATGGAACACTAATAAATTTGATGGTAAGGGTGACTTAAGGGCGCACTTGAAGGTCTTCATTAATATTTCCAGATCATGGGGACCTACTGAAGAAAAAATGGGGCAGGCATTTTTGCGTACTCTTTCAGGCCCAGCTCTTCGTTCATTAACTCAATTAGACCCTTCCCAGACTTAGAATTGGTCAACAATCATGAAAGCATTCACTAAGCAATACTCTTACAACACTAAGCTAGATATAACTCGATGAGAGTTAGAAACTATTCGATAAGCTCCGAGTGAGGGTTTCACTGAGTTTCTCCTAAGGTTTCGGGATAAGGCAAACATAATGGCATCTCGACCAACTAAACAACAGCAGGTTGAAATGATACTAGAAAACTTGTCTCATCCGTACTACGATGTGTTGTACAACCAATATATTGAGACATTTTCAGCTTTATTAGCAACTGAAAAGAGGGTTGAAAACCACATATTCAAAGAATCACAACATCGTGGTACTTCCCAAAATCATCCAGAACAAGGAAAAAACCCAAAGCCAGACCAATACCAAGGTCAAGGGCTAAATTTGGTGGGCCAAAATCAGCAACCTATCATAGCTCAAGTCATAACATCTCCTCCAACTATGATATAGCTCGGCTCGTCTATCACACCCTACCCTCTATATGGCATAAACATGAGGCACTAGAATTTCCAATCCAGTCAGCCAACCAACACCAAGGATTCAGATGCAGGTAATAACCAAACCCACAACTAACTCAACTCTAAAAATCAGAGTATATGTAAAATTCCATAAAGATTATCATATACATGTGGTGACTAGCTACAATGATAACTTTATAATATTACAGGCTCATTTATTACATCCACAGGTTACAACAAAATTTATAATACTACTTACACTTAATTTACAATATAAAACACAAAGCATCAAAGTCCTTGTATATAATCACTCCCTGTCTATAACCATCTACTACCAATCTTTTGATCTTCTTTGCTTTAACTTCAAAACTATGGAGGAGTGAGGATTAGGGGGTGAGCACGGGTATGCTCAATGAGGGGTGGGGGCTACAAGCACACAAGCATGCAGAAATTATAAATAATAAATAATTCAAGCATTTCATTTCATGTCTACATTCACATAAGCATACAAGAATCATAATCAAAAATAATCTCAACATATTGCATCATATGTTTATATCACCAACCCATCCAACTTATAGCATCTCAAATTACATATCATCAATTCATTTATCACACCACATTTCCAATTCATAACAATCAACTCATAATGCAGCATCCACATGGTTCATTTATTAATCTAATTCCATTCTAATTACTAAGTCTCATCCTTATGGGTTAAGTGCTATAAGCAACGTAGGTGGCATTCCCTACCTTGTACGTTGGGCCCTTAGGAATACAACCTCGTTGCAAGTAGGAGCCAGTCAGTTCCGGTCAGAGCCTCGGTCCCCCGACTAACCCCTAAATAGTAACCTCGACACCATGGTCCCGGTTAGAGCCTCGATCCCCCATGTGTCCGATAGTCATGTATATGCTATGCTATACCATACTATGCCCTCTCAAGATATAGTACGTCGTATCTAGGCATAGTAGTCCTACACGACATACCACCAAGTGGGATTAGCCAATACCTGATCACCTATTGGCAAGGGGTTATAGCACTGGGGTTGTGTGCCTAACCATATGCAAACTACATGCAAGAGTCATCCAATATGTATTTGTGAATATACTGACCTCTGAGCCCACAATACCGGAAATACACTTCGGCCACACCATGCCACAAACCGTTAATATTATATCTACTTCCACTAACACGCACATACATATGGTTCTAGTAGTAAGATTGACCTCTCAGCCCACAGTACCATAAATGCACCTCGGCCACACCGTGCCACAGACTATCAATATTACAACCATCACCATGCACAACACACATTTGTGATCCTAGATGTAGGACTAACCTCTGAGCCCATGGTACTGGAAATGCACCTTGGCCACACCGTGCCACAGACCGTTAATGTTACACCCAACATCACATCCACATTCATATTATACATCCAAAAATCATCATATCATTTATACAGTAACACATGCTTCAACAATCAGATTTCAAACATTTTCATCCAATATATGGGCATTACCACTGTAAATTCAGCAAGAATAAGAGTAAACTAGAAGCAAGCACATTAAAGTATAATAAAATATAACATAACACAACAAAATACAGCAAAGCACCCAAAACATAACAAACCATAGAAGACCCCTCACCTGAAATCTCATATCTGAAATCCTTCACCAATGTGCTAGCCTCGTGTATCCTCAATAATTGTAGTTATAAGATTCCTAATCAATAAGGTACATATACATATGGGTTAATCATCAGTGTAATTATCCTAAAAATAATTATCCCTAAACTAACTAGAGTATGTGTTCATTTCAATCATAACTGAATTCTCTCTATTCAGTGGATATTATAAATCAAGTAAGGATAATACTCACCCAGTGCATCTATGTGGTACCTGATAATATATGTACAAACTTTCAGAATTTATTTACAGTAATCCATTATATTACTTTAATCCAAGTATCAAAATATATGTACACAAAAAGAATCCTTCCACCTGTCAAACCATCAAAAAACTGGCCTCTACCTCCATCATCATATACACAAAAAGAATCATATTATCATATCTCAAGTAAATTGTCCACCATAAACACAATCATCACACTCGCAATCAGGTCCATGACTGAAATCATCAAAATCCGGAGTACATGCCAACTGATCCATAACCATTGCATTATGCTCAGTACTAGTATCCTATAGGTGACTGCTCTCCTCATCTATAGATCAAAGGAAAATGTGGGGGTGAGCACTGGTAATGCTCAATGAGGGGTGGGGTAGAACAAACACACGCATCCATATGCAATGTATGCTCCACATATAAATATGATGCTTATGAATCCATTTATGTACCTATACAAATTCCCTAACCCTTTATTAAGTCTCATCACCAATGGGTATAGTGCTATGCAACGTAGGTGGCATTCCCCACCCTGTATATTGGGCCCTTAGGAATATTAGCTCATTACAGGTAGAAGCCAAGCAGTCTATGTCAGAGCCTCGGTCCCCTGGCTAACCCCTAGATGGTAACCCCATATAATAATATCCACCAGGCATATAGTACGTCGTATCCTCTCCAAATCCATATGTGATATCACACATCTTATCACAAAGTGCACTGTTGATCAGGCACCCTCATATGTTGGGATTAATCCATACCTAACCCCCTACAAACAAGGGGTGTAGCACTTGGGGTTGTGATACCTAGCCAGCATACTAAATTATCCACAACTAATCATCCAACCCACACATGCATACATAGGCCCCTGCTCGTGACCCATCTCACTTGCCTTACCTTCCACATTTCCATCACCATCAATTCCATCATACCACAAACATAAAAGTAGATGTAAATGAAGAAAATAAACGTATATGCACAAACACCAAGTAATGCATAAACAACAATAATAAACATACCAAAAGAAGTAAGATAGAGGGGTACCTACTCACCTAGACAATATGAATCAGTTTCCACTTTTTCAGGTGTTGAACTTATTCCCTAACAGTTAATTGGAATTCCTAAAAAAAATCAAATATTTCATATAATTATTAAAATAGATTTTATATTAATTTATACCCTAATAGAGTCACTTCATATTTCCCTTATAAGCCCTATAGATCCCCTCTTAGACCCACACTTTGTTGTCAAAGTCTGAGGGCAAAATGGTCTCTGGAAGCCTAACCGGTTTGAGACCTTGGCCCGACTGACCAGCCAGATGTCTCCCTTCGATCATGCCTTTTTTATAGAATTTCAATTCTGTTAGCTCTCCTTGTAGATTTCTCAATAATTCTGGTCATTGTTGCCTTGTTCCTGTACTGAACTTCCACAACAGTAATACATTATTTAATTTCCATCATTGTATTAATCAATTCGTTAACCCACTAATTAATTCTGATTAATTATACAATTCAGCAGGAATCTCCAAAATCATACCTCATATTTCCATAATCTCATTCACAAGTATGGATTTGAGTAAAAACTTTATAATCAGACCTAAATCTAAGGTTGCATGCATGAAATTATTCTCTAATTTCACTTTTCATGTAAGAAATTGAACCTCAATTACTTCACATGTACCATGAAAGTCTTCAGAGAATAGAATTCAGAGAGAGATTTCATTTCTTCTCTAAGTAATTTACTGTTTTAAGATCTAAAGTGAGAATTCTCACATTCTAACCTCAGTCAGTCATGTTTCTATGCACCCTTTTACAAAATTATTTCACATTCCCAAATCCAATCTTCAAAATAGAAAATCAGATTTCATAGGATGAGGATTCTGCTGAAATTTTTCCAAAATTCCTTTCTTACAACAAAAATTCAGTTCTACCCCTCTCTATTTCTAAATTCTTTCCTACTACAGGTTCCTATAAGGGAGAAGTACCTACCTCTTTACTGAATTCTACAGTAGCCTTCCAAGTATGTAGAACCCTACTCTTTAAACCTAGTTTATTGATCAGTTGGTTCGGTTTGGTCTTCCAAGGTCTGAACCAGAATGGGTTGATGTCGATGCCTTGTGGTACATGATGGCAAGGGTGATGTCAAATACAGGGTGGCCAGATGAGATTGCACTGGTGCCCAAGATGATCTGCATGCCTAAGCCATGTCTTTGTACGTATCACTAGGCCATGTACGAATAGGAAAGGTACGCTATCGTTTGAATGATAGAAACTTGATCCACAACACATGGCGAGAGTGACGTACATGTTATGACCCCATTTTCCTCCAAAATATAGCAAGATTGGCTTGTTTGGCCGACTGGTGGGTGTCATTGGTAGGTGCGAGACCCACCAGTGTGACCCACCTGTTGGGGTATTGTGGACCCTAGCATGCCCGACTTAGATGAGCACGTGTCTCTTGGCCTCCTCATCATGATGAGGTCTTGTATGCCCGATGATGTTGGCTACCTCGCTCATAAACGTGGGTTAATATGATTTGTACCATAAAAGGGCAAAACCAAACAGACCTTAGTAGATATTTATAACACTAGGGTATAAATAGATTTATAACTCTCTCTCTCCCTCAATTATGGTTTTTAGCAAAAGTGGGTGAGAGGAGTAAAGAAAAGGGAGAAAGAGGAAGAAGGAGAGAAGGGGAGGGAAAGTAGGCTCACCCCTTTGTTTTCAGAGCTGTACCTCGCCTTTTCGTCACTGGAATAGTGATCGGTGGCTTGAGTTCTTCATTNGACCTGTAGCTCCATTCTGGTCTACATCTCCTGTTGCCAGTGCTGGCTCATTTCTGGGATCAGCTCTGGGAGGGTTCTGAAGTGTATGTAGTATCTAGGCTATCCCTCTTTTGACTTCAGCCATTTCTGTCTATAAAGTCTCCACGGGATAGACCTAGGGTTGTTCGGGTGTTTCCATATTGGGTGGATCCATGCTTACTGGGCTGTAATTACCTGGTAGTAGACAATCTCGAAGATATGAAGGAGATGATTCTAGATTTAGGCGAGTCAACCGATTACCCTGACGTGTCCAAAGGGACCGCGATGAATACTTGAGGTGTGGAATTGTGCCTGAACCAAAAGTGGTTTATTTTAGGAGTCTTGAATTCCCAACCCCTTATTTATACACTCACTAAATTAACAAATGTCAATTCATCCAAAGTCAGTTCGTTAAATGGTAGGGGTGGATAGGGTTTGATGCCCTTGGTCCACCCAATGCCATAAGCAAAAATCATACAAATAGCTTGTTGAGAATATTCCCATAAGACATTCCATGTAATAAAGTTATGCTTTCCTTGCTCTTTTCCCACTAGGTGTCCTTCCTCCTGATTTTCTCGAGACTTCTCGGCACTTGACGTGACTCTAGCGGGATTTCCCTTGAGTCACATATCTGGACTTTTTCCTTAAGGAGGAGGGACACCTTTTATCCAAAACCCACTTTAGGAAATCAATTCTTTACGATGGGAATATAGTGTAGGAACATTCCTTTTCAAGATAGCAAACAAGTTCTACAATTAGCTTGTGGCGCTCCTATCTTCTTCATCTATTTTCTACATGATGCAAGCATGCGGTGGATGCAGTAGGACCAATAAGGCTTCCTTGAAATGATCTGTATATGTAAGGTATGTGATCCTTTTGATATACCCATACATACGAGATCAAGGGGGTGACTTCCTTGCCCATTACTCATGACTAGACCCGAGGTTAAGTAATTGGCCACTGGTTGGTGGAACCATGAGTGATTGTGTGCAAAAGTGTAATGTAGGGTAGCCATCATTCAATCTTAGAATGCTGTAAAATGCATGGTCCTCCCCGAGGGTGCTAGCACAAATACAACATCCTCGTCGTTTGACGATACCTTGCACTCTTGTACAGAAAGCAAGTATCATTTGCTCTCAGAGTACTCTCCATGACATGCGCTGACCTCCCCGAGGGTGCGGGCATGACAGGGAGTCCCTCGCCAAATGATTTCACTTCGAGCACAATGCATGATGCGGTTAGCAAATACAATTATAAACATGGGGTTAGCCAAACATGTTTTCAAACAAATGTGGTGGAAAATGTTCTTGCATTTAAAGGTAGCATCTAGTATTGGAAGCTTGACATTCATCCCTAGTGGAGTCACCACTGTGGGGGTAGTGACTGGAGATGGGCTATGCATCCCCATCCTCTCTCCTCTCTATCTCTCTTCACCTTCATGTGAGGGGGAGGGGTTCGAGTCATGTGTGCTTTCCTTACGGGTCCCACACCGTCGTATCGCTGCTTAGAGATATGTGGAGGCCTATTTCGCAAGAGTGTAAAATTCATCATTTGAGATGGGGTTTTGATGATGGTCCAATTCGGGGATCAAGATCATGCAAATGGGGTTTGGAATCGCCACCTAGGGTTATGGGCCTAGGACCCGAGGGTGGGCCCAATTCCTGAGAAAGGGCCCAAAATTTAGTCTGGTCCAGAGATTTGGGGTAAGTGTTAGATTACAGAGTTGGGAAGGTGTTAAGCACCCAATCTGCTTGGTTCAACCGGTCTTCTTGCTAGATGCTTGAGAACGAACATTTTCCATAATTATTACTATTCCACATGTTTGGCTAAGTTATCACACATATATACATTAATTGAATTCAATCTATTATATACACTAAGACAAGGTCTGTTTAAAGTCTATATTATAAAAAATTGGTTGAGAAATTATACCTGATCTTAACCCCTCTTTCGGGTCAAGAGGGGCGGGCCCCTGATTAGTTCCGGCTCAGACTATTTTTTCGATTCTCCTGGCTCAGAGGAAGATGGCCTTAACCTCTAACTTCCTTTCTTGAGAGATGCTGATTGTGATGGTATCCAGATAGAGTTCCTGCTAGGAATGGTCACTTTTGGATTTGGATTCAAATAGAGCTTTGGCTAGGGAAGGCTATTTTTGGCTTTGGATTCGAACAGAGCTTCGGCTAGGGAAGGTTGTTTCTGGGCTTGGGATGAGGTGGCACTCCGACAGAGCTTCCAATGGGGATAGGCTAAGGGAGGGCTAGGCTAAGGTGGCACTTCAGCAGAGCTTCCACTGAGAATGGCTGTTTCTGAAAATATTCTAGGGACACTCAGACAGGGGTTCGGCTAGGAAAGGCTATTTCTGAAAAGAAACGGGCTAATCTAAAATTGGATCAAAGAACTCCAAAGTCCCAAAGAACACTCTAAAGATCTGAACAGAGTTTCAAATCTTAGGAAAGAACTCCAAAGTCCCAAAGAACCTCAAAAGGGGGGGTTTCTATCTCTATAACGCTCAAGAACGCTCAAAAACACTCAAGAACACTCAAGGGAGGTGGCTCAAGAATATACTATTTTTGGCTAAAAAATGGATCTAACTAAGAATTTGGATTGAAGATCTTCAAGATCCCGAAGAACACTTCAAAGATCCGAATGAGTTTTTGGATCTTGATGAAGATCGCTCCAAAGATCAGAAGAAAATCAAGAGGGGGGGAAAAGTTCACTTTGAATTAAGAGGGGGATTCTGGTGTGTTGGTGTGTTTTTTTCTAAGGGAGGGGGGTATTTATAGTTTTTTCTGGCCCAATAAGAGAGGGGCAATCCCTTTATCCAGTGGACGAATGGGGGGGCTCTTTCCTAAATTGAGGGGATATGATTTTTATTCAATGGGTAAAGGGGGCATTTTAAAGGCAAAATGGGTGGGGAGGGTTTTTGTCCAGTGGGTAATAGGGGGTTTTTAGAAAAAATGGGAGGAGAGAATATTTAGCTGGAAAAAGGTGATTTTCAAAAAAGCAAGAGGGGAGAGAAACTTTAGCCAAAAAAATGTGGTTTTTGGAAAAGTGGGAGAAGAGAGAAGGTTTAGCAAAAAAAGGTAATTTTTTAAAAAAATGGTAGGAGAGAGAAAGTTTAGGCAGGTAGTGCAGGTGATGTCACGGGTGCATGAATGCATTGGTGTACTGGCCACCTGCGCATGGTGCAGGCACGATGTGCACGGTAATATAGACATGGTGTGGACGGTATGCAGCAGAGGCATGCACAGCGTGCAGCAGGGGTGTGCACACATTGTGTGGCGGGGCCATGCACGAGTGCGACGGGGACGCATATGCATGTGGTGGGGATGCACAGTATGCGACAGGGGTGCACAAGGGTGTACAGGCATGGCTGTGTGCTTATACTGTAGCCCATGGAGAGCGAGCACACATGCAGGTTGGCCTATTGGCTAGAGCGTGCAGCGCGCACGTGAATATGGGTTTTCTCGATGATGATTATGGGAGATCCGTCGATCCAATTTTGGCATATCATATATCCTCTGAATCGCATTTTGAAGCACTATTCATCTGTACAGTCATCTTGACCGAATTCCTTCGTATATAATAAGTGAAAATTGGACCCTTCCCTTCGGTATGGGCATTTCTAGGGTTTCAGACCTGTGAGTATTTCGAGGTTATCTGGGTAGGTAGGAGATGAATCTTAGGGTGTTTGGGTTAGGTGAGGGATTTTTTTCATGTTTCTAGCAGGACTGTTCATGTGCAAGGCATATGTGCAGGAAGGAGTGATTTTCTAAGGATGATTGCCAAAGATCTGTTGGCCCAATTTTAACGTATCATATATTGTTAGAATCGTGTATTCAAGCACTATTTATCTGCATGGTCATCTTGACCAGATTCCTTCATATATGAAAATTCAAAATTAAACCTTCCTCTCTCCCCTATGGGGACTCTAGGGTTTCGAAAAGGGAATGTTTCCATCAACATCTCTGTCGGTCGAAAGTCGGAAGTCACACCCAAGATCTATATTTCATTATAGCCAGAGAAGGCTGACAAAATTGGAAGTCTACAGGGATTGAAGCGGTGCTATCCATAGAAATCTTAGTACCATCATTAAGAGTACTCTTGGATAGTCAGTTACTTGAAGGAAAATGAGTGAAGGCCAAACATGATGAGCTCAACTTCCTCAATGAAAGGAGTATGAAGGCCATGGATAATCTGAAGAAATATCAACTAAGAATGGCAAGGGCCTTCAACAAGTATGTAAAGCCCCGTCACATAGAAAAAGGTGAACTTGTTCTTCGAGAACAGAAAGCCCCAATTCATGACCCAAGGGGGAAATTCAGGCCCAACTGAAGTGACCCATTCACTGTCAAAGAAATTCTACCAGGAAAATTTGTAAGACTCCTAGACCACAACAGTGAAGAAGTACCTGGACTGGTCAACATGGATCAACTCAAGAGATATTATGTCTAAAAGGGTGAATAGCCCAAACTACGCCAGACCTGATTCCTCTCACGGGATACTTAGGCAACTTGACATATGCAAGTGCGGACTCAACAACCTCAAGGCATTAAATTGGTTCCTAAGTTAATAATCAAGGTATCTTTAAAGATCATCATAGTTTGTGTCCCCCAAGAATCACCATGTGGCATGCAAGGCCATTAGGTATCTCTTATTCACCTATTGGTCCATAAATTCTTATCCATAATTCTATCCCTCAAAAAAGTCACCAACCGGCACCAGTTTATCAAGGTCAGTTTATTCCCCATCCTTGATCCATAAAAAAAAAAAAAAAAAAAAAAAAAAAAAAAAAAAAGAGAGAGAGAAAAGTGAACTTGATGCAACAATTGTAAAGGTTTGGTTGTGTCAGTAGTTAATGAGTAATGCCTTGAAAGATCACCACATCTTCTCTTTTCTTGTGATAACTGTAGGATAAGTCATTAGCTCTTTGGATGAGACATTGAGGAAATGGACCTTGGACATAAGCATAGTGGCACTAGGACTACTAGAATCCATGAATATGTCAATGCTCAGCTGAATTGGGTGTATTGAGCTACATCACCATTTGCTCCGATAGATGCCTTAGCATTAGGATGCCGATCTTCATATATTTTGGTTTGGGTTGGTGGAGATCTATCCAACTGTCAAGGAATTCTGAGTTTATATGCTATCTCCACCTAAGGGCAATTTGATTCAACCATATTTGAAGAAAGATCATTCAGAAGAGATTTAAGACTTTTCGGATGGGAAATAGAGGAAATGAAGTAATTCGTTCGATATGGAAAGATTGACATTCTTAAGGTGGCTAGGGGCTTCATTCAATACCTACCACTGGGAGGAATCCATCAGTAAAGGTCACAAGATGATTATCTACTATGCATGATAGCTCACTATGTTCTCCGAACTTTGGGACGTGGTACACCAACTGTCTTGATAGAAGTGATAAAGCTGTTGAAGAAAGGAAGAGATATCGTTCCCACGGTCCTTGCAAAGACATTCAAAGGATTTGATGACATGAGCCATAGCCACAGGTTTGGAGTCGATCATTATCGAGGAAGTCCCACCATTTTCCAAGTCTGGCTACTTGATAAGCTGAAGCTAAACAAGCCATCAAATGGAGGTCAATTCGGGGCTCTTGGTTACCAAGAAAGGAGGGACGCCCCAGAATAAAAATTTATTGATAATTGGAAAGAGTACCTACAAGGAAGAACTACAATGGATAGTGCATGGAAATTCCCAAAAAAGGAACAAGAAGATTTTCTGCTGAAAACCCCTAGCTACATCTACTTCAGGTTGATGGGATTGACTCACACATTCTTTTATTTGTCTATGTACACCAGTCGACAATATGGGTTCGATGCGATGGACCCAGAGGAGTAGTGATCTTCCACCCACCCCAAGAGTTGACTCCCCACCTTGTTACTTACCTATCTTGTCTATAGTAGGAAGGTTGTTTCCCTCCCATGTAATTCACTTGGTGATAGAATGAGGTGATGGTTGGATTTTAGCGTCATTCTGGTTATTCTAATGAAGATTTGAGTTGTGGAATTAATTATGCCTTAAAATTCAAACTCTTAAACTAAAAAAAAAATTCATTCCAAAATAAAGAGCCAAGTCTGGCCATACAAAAGGTGAAAACAAAAAAAATGAACATGGGGAGGAAAAAAAGAAAAGAAAAAAGCAACATTTGTGTTTTGCAAGAACAATAAGAACATATCTCTAGGGATCACCATCCTCATCTGTGCCGTACTCGGACCTACTTATGGAATTCATCAAGTTACTAAACGTAACAGTATCATGTGTTGACTGCGAACTCGTCAGCTGTGCTATGAGGTCCTCAATCTGGGCGTCCTGGTCAGCATCTTGTTTCCTCAGAGAAGCAACCCACCCATCTTGGGAAGCACAAAAGATGGACAAAGTAAGGAATAATAATAAAAGAAAATCAAAGATAAAAAAAAAAAATTGTGAAAATTCCCACCCTCAATACAAAATTCAAAAAAAAAATCAAATTTTAAATCAAGAATCAAAAATCTAAAATTCAAATCAAGATGCAAAAATCAAAATCCAAAAAAAAACTTCAAAGTTCAAAACCCAAAAAAAAAAAAAAAAAAAAAAAAAAAAAAAAAAAAAAAAAAAAAATAAAAAAAAAAAAAAAATCATAAAAAAATCATAAAAAAAAAATTTTGCTATCCATTCTTTTGTGCTTGTCTTACCCTAGTTGTGGGTAGTTTTCTATTGCATGAGTGTTAGGTGGGTACGTAATACTAAGAATCGATTAGAAAGAAGAGATCCAACAAGTAGTGACCCTGTACGTTTTCTCTCTTTAAAACCCTTTAATATGGGAGACCAACAGCAAAACCCTTCACCTAAATCTCTGAAAGATAGGTTCTACCCTGCTAGAGCAACCCAACCTTCCTGCATAGTTCTACCACAAGCCCAGGATAATAATTTTGAACTCAAATCTCAATACATCACTATGTTGCCCCACTTTCATGGGTTGACCTCTGAGGATGCATACCTATTTCTAAGGGAATTTGAAGAGGTATATGTTCTAATTAAGATCCAATAGCTTTCTAATGATGATGTTAAGCTTAGGTTTATCACTTTTGCATTGAAAGACCAAGCTAAGAAGTGGTTGTATAGGTTACCCACAAATTCCATAACCACATGAGAATAGTTCACAGTTGTCTTCCTTAAGAAGTTTTTCCCAACTCACAAGACCAATAAGCTTAGAAGTGATATCCTTCAGTTTAGGTAAAAGCCTAGTGAGTCATTTTCCAAACTTATGGAGAGATTCAAGGATCTACTCCAAGAATGACCTCACCATGGCCTAGACATATGGCATTTATGTCAAATAACTTATGAGGGTATTGATTCAACTAAACAAATGATAGAGTCTATGTGCCCTGAGGGATTCACATCCTTTACAGATGAAGGAAAGGCATGGGAATTATTACTTGACTTAGCTGACAAAACCCGTGAGTGGGAATCAACCCAAGAGAGTGAAAGAACCATAGGAGGAAAAGGATATTTTGTGGATGGGATAGTAGCCAAGGAAGCCCATTTGGATAGCCTAATCAAGAGGATTGAGGCTATTGTTCCTAGAGAGCCATCATCAGCCAATTTGGTTAAGATTTGTGCTTGGTGCCAATCCCTTGGATATCTCATAGAAAAAATGCCCCAACACCTCTGGGGGCACTTTTAATGATAGTGTTAATGCCTTATACCAGAATAATCCATATAATAATACCTACAATCTAGGATGGAGAAATCATCCAAATTTCTCTTGGAATCAGGGCAACCAAGTAAGGCCTTCCAATTTCCATAATCAAGGTCAACCTAGACTCCAAAGGCCTCCCTTTGCACACCTCAGGCTAGTTTTTCTAGGGCCCCTCTCCTATCATCTTATCAGCAACCCCCTGGGTTTACCAACACTAGAGAGGCAAGTAGAATAAGTGACTTGAAAAAATATGGCCCTCCTCATGACAAGCCATCAAAATCTTACAAGAGAACTCACTCAAGTTGTCTCAATTATGCGTGAGAGGGAGAAAGGAACTTTACCCAGTCAACCAGAGCCTCACCCTAGGCATCATCAGCCTGTTAGTTCACAAACATCAACTAATGCACTATTGAATATAGTACAAGACCAGACCCACCAAGGGCCCTCTAACCAATGTAATGCTGTTTATACCCTTAGGAGTGGTAGAGAGTACCAACAGAGCGTTCCTAAATCTTCCTCATCTATTACTCCTGTTAACTCTCCTTCAGTTGAGGACACAAGTGTGCCTCTTGTTTCAGGTTTGTCTGATGAACGTAAAGATTTTTTTGAAACTAAAGATGATTTGGTTGAGGAAACCAAAAATGATTCTTCTGAACAGGTGCAAATCCCTAACAATCCTTATGTTCATCTTGTCCCATTTCCTAATCGCTTAGTAAACAAAAGGAAGACTACTTTTATGGACAAAATTTTAGAAGTATTCAAAAAGGTAGAAGTGAACATACCTCTTTTAGATGCCATATCCCAGATCCCTGCCTATACAAAAGTACTGAAAGATTTGTGTACTCACAAACGTATCACTAGTGTGTCCAAAAAGACGTTTTTGGCAGGTAACATTAGTTTTATAATTACTCAACCTATAGCAGCCAAGTATAAGGATCCAGGGAGCCCTACCATATCTTGTGTCATAGGCAACACCTACATTGAGCATGCCTTACTTGACCTTGGTGCAAGTGTGAATCTTTTACCGTACCATGTGTACAAGCAACTTGGATTAGGAGAATTGAAAGCCACTGGAACTACTCTTCAGTTGGCAGATAGGTCTATTAAAACTCCTAAAGGGATGATTGAGGATGTCTTACTAAAGGTGGGAGAATTTATTTTTCCTGTTGATTTCATTGTATTAGATACCAAGCCCTTCTCAACCAAGGATGATATCCCAATAATTCTAGGAAGACCATTCTTGGCTACCAGTAATGCATTAATCAAATGTCAGAATGGTTTCCTAAGATTATCTTTTGGTAACCAAACTATTGAGTTTAACATGTTTAGGATAGACAAGCAACCACATATGGAAGAAGAGATTAATATGATTGAGGATTTTTTAGATTTTTCTGATGACTTAATTACTAACTTTGATATTAATTTTGATTCAGAATTTCAAGAGTGTATGGATGAGTTGGATGATGATAGTGAAAATTTCTTTTCTAAAGTCTTGAGTCTTCACATACCTATGGAGCCCTTAGGACCCCTTTTCAAATCTATTCCTAAACCTTCCATAGTTGAGCCCCCTAAGCTAGATCTTAAGGAGTTGCCATCTAATTTGAGGTATGCTTTCCTAGGGCCTGACCAGACTCTTCCTATAATAATTTCTTCAAATTTGACTTCTAACCAGGAAGAGGAGTTACTTAAAGTGTTAAAAGATAATAAGGAAGCCCTAGGTTGGACCATGGCTTATATCAAGGGTATAAGTCCTTCTATTGTGCAACATCATATACATCTTATGGAGGATTCCAAATCATCCACGGAACCCCAAAGAAGAGCTAATCCAGTGATGATGGAAGCTATTAAGAAAGAGATCCTAAAGTGCTTGGATCATGGAATAATTTATCTATTTCTGATAGCCAATGGGTAAGCCCAGTTCACGTAGTGCCTAAGAAGTCTGGTGTGACTGTAGTTCCTAATACCAATAATAAACTAATTCTAACCCGTGTCCAATCATGGTGGAGAGTGTGCATAGACTACAGAAAACTTAATGTGGCAACCTAGAAGGACCACTTTTCATTACCATTCATTGACCAGATGTTAGAGATGTTAGCTAGACATGAATACTATTATTTTCTTGATGGATATTTCGGCTATAACCAGATCCCAATTGCTTTAGAGGACCAACATAAGACTACTTTTACATGCCCATATGGAACATTTGCTTACAGGTGTATGCCCTTTGGGCTTTGCAATGCCCCTGCTACGTTCCAATGATGCATGATGAGCATATTTTATGACATGGTCAAAAAATTCTTAGAAGTATTTATGGATGACTTTTCAATTCATGGAAATTCTTATTCTGAATGTCTTCATCTTCTTTCTCTAGTTTCGAAAAGGTGCATATCTAAGAATTTGATTTTGAATTGGCAGAAATGCCATTTCATGATTAAATCTAGTATTGTTTTAGGCCATGTAATATCCAAGGAGGGAATTAAGGTAGATAGAGCCAAAGTGGATTTGATTGATAATTTACCACCTCCTCAATTTGTTAAGGACGTCCGATCTTTTCTAGGGCTTACGGGCTTCTACAGAAAGTTTATTAAAAACTTTAGTCAGTTAGCCCGACCTCTCACTTCATTACTTGTCAAAGATCAAACTTTTGAGTTTTCTAAAGAGTGCCTAGAATCCTTCAACCAACTTAAGAAGGAGTTGACCAATGCACCCATTGTTCAACCACCTGTTTGGACTGAACCTTTTGAACTGATGTATGATGCCTTGGATTTTGTCATAGGAGCGGTTTTGGGTCAAAGGATTAATAAGTTATCCACTGTCATTTATTATGCTAGTAGGACCTTAAATGATGCACAACTCAATTATACAATCACTGAAAAAGAATTTTTAGCGATTGTGTTTGCATTAGAAAAGTTTCGGTCCTACTTAGTTGGTTCACATGTGGTGGTGTATACTGATCATTCTGCTTTTAGATACTTAGTTCAGAAGAAGGATGCCAAAGCCCGTCTCATTAGGTGGGTTTTACTTTTACAAGAGTTTGATTTAGAAATTAGGGATAAAAAAGGAGTTGAAAACCTAGTTGCAGACCATTTTTCCCGGCTTCCCAATTCTTTGACTGTCAATTCTCCAGTCAACGAGAACTTTTCAGATGAACAGTTATTTACAGTGTCCAGTGAATCATAGTTTGCTGACATTGTCAACTTCTTAGTTTCAAGTGTGACTCCGAATCACTAGTCCGCCCAAGATAAGTATAGGTTTCATTCCCAAGTTAAGCACTTTTTCTGGGATGATCCTTATTTGTTTAAGATATGTCCGGATCAGATTATCCGACGATGTGTTCCTGATCATGAGCAACATTCTATTCTCTCTTTTTATCATGATCATGCATGTGGTGGACACTTTGGACCTAAGAAGACTATCGCAAAGTTTCTCCAATGCGAATTTTATTGGCCCACTCTTTTTACAGATGCTTTTGATTTTTGTAAGGTTTGTCCTATCTGCTAGTCTTTTAGTCGTATTAATAAGAGGAACATGATGCCCCTCAGCCCTATTTTGGTAGTTGAGATCTTTGATGTATAGGGCATCGATTTTATGGGACCATTCCCTAATTCATTTAGAAATTTATACATTCTTTTGGCCGTTGATTATGTTTCTAAATGGATAGAGGCCATACCTTGTAAATCTAATGACCACAAAGTGGTGGTCTAGTTTCTCAAAGAGAACATTTTTTCTAGCTTTGGTGCACCACGTGCAATAATTAGTGATAGGGGTACTCATTTTTATAATCAGCCATTTGAGGCCTTAATGAAAAAGTATGGGATCCCCATAAGTTATCTACCCCTTATCACCCCCAAACTAGTGGCCAAGTGGAGGTGTCTAATAGGCAGATCAAACAAATCTTAGAGAAAACTGTTAATCCCAACGGTAAGGATTGGTCCTTTAGGCTCATTGATGCCTCGTGGGCCTATCGGACTGCATTCAAGACCGATCTTGGTCAGTCTCCCTACCATTTGGTGTATGGGAAAGCTTGTCACTTACCAGTTGAGTTGGAGTATAAGGCCTTTTGGGGCATCAAGAAGCTCAACTTTGATTTGTCTGATGCGGGAATTTATCGTAGGCTCCAACTATCTAAGTTGGAGGAACTTAGAAATGAAGCCTATGAAAGTTCTAGGATTTGTAAGGAAAAGGCCAAAGCTTTCCATGATAAGCACATTCTGCGTAAATTTTTTGCAATTGGTGTTAAGGTCTTATTGTACAACTCTCGATTGTATCTTTTTTCTGGTAAGCTTAGATCCCGATGGGATGGCCAATTTATTGTCCCTAATGTATATCCCCATGGGGCTGTGGAGATTTTGAATCCAGGAACAGGGGTAATTTTGAAGGTTAATGGTCAGTGTTTGAAACCATTCCTCGAGTTTCCTAATACTGGTAGTGAAGACGTCATGGATCTCCATGAACCTCTTTACACTGATGATTAACTTTTAATCAAGTATGAGCCCCTTGCATTATCTTCGTTTTTAATTCTTTTCATGCATTGAGGACATTGCATGACTTAAGTGTGGGGGAGGAAAACCAGTTTTTGCTTTTACCACTTTGTTTTATTTGTTTTTCTTTTTATTTTTTTGAGATTGCTAAAGGATGAAGTCCTACTTTGGCTTTTAGCTAATGATGATACCATTTGGTTGCTTGATGTATGAAAATAAAAGTTTTGACTAAGGTACCCATTTTGAACGTATAAAAACCCTGTTGAGAAGAAAGAAACAAGCCTGTGTCTTAAGATGGGACTTTCTTCTGAAAAATAAGAGGCCTTAATTTTATGGTGGTTGACTATATGTAATTCTGTGGGTTCCTTGTACTTTTGATTTGGAGTTAAGACATTCTTTTTAATTTGGCATGAATGAAATGTGAAATGTGGTATAAAGAAGAATAAGAGTTGATTCCCTTGGAACTAGACAGGGCATTGTGCCTCAGGAAGCGTGGTGTCTTGATCGAAATTCCTTGGGAGGAAACTTCTGAAGGAACTCTAGCATCACTGTTTTTGTGGGCATATGCAAAAAGCGAAGCTGCATAGTAACTTGGGTGTCTGGTGTTTGCTCCACCATGTCATTCAGGTCAAAAGAAGTAGAGTAGAATAGAGTTTATTAGGAGAAAAAAATGTGTAAATGTCATTAATGCTTAGTAATATGTTTTGGTCAAAAACACTCCAACGCCTTAGTCATTGGTTCCCTATTTCTTCATAAGTGGTTTTGCCTTAAGATAAGGATGTTTTGGAAGAGACGAGGTGAGTTCCAAATTAAGAAATATGCTAGTGCCTAGAATTAATAAAGGGTAATAAAAGTTTAAGTGTGGGGTTCCCTTGTAAGAGAAATTATCTTTGCTCCGGATCGGTATGGCCCTTACCTTTAGCTAAGGTTGGGATTTGTTTATTCTAAATTTTGGGTGTATATTCACTACAAACACCCATGAGACACAACTCGTCCACTAAGGGTGACCTAGGGGTTTAAAGGCTTATTGCACATGCTAAGTGCAACAGTGATTCCTACGAAAGTGAGTTAGGATTTTTTTTTTATTCTTTTTCTCTTTGTTTTGCTCGAGGACTAGCAAAGTCTTAAGTGTGGGGGAGTTCTAATGAGCACATTTATGTGTGAAATCTAGGGTAATAAAACATGCATTTTATATATTTAGAATGGAACTATCTTGGGTTTTACTCTCTTTTTATAGGTTTTTATTTTAAATGCTTTAAGCATTATCGGACGTCATATCTCTCCAACAACAACTACTTAGTGTAGTTGGTGAGCTATGGTATGCAAAATTCCCTTGCTTACCAGGAGGTCTCAAGTTTGAATCTCATAGTTGTTTATTTTTTGAGAATTTTGTTGAAGATTTCTTGCTTTTCACTCACTTAAAGCACTAAGGGCATGGAGGGGATTTCCACATCAAATTAGAAGCAAGGAAAATCGTTGGAAGGGGTTCCTGTGTAAGAAGAGAAGAAAAAAAAGAGGAAAGAAAAAAAAAGGAGAACCAAAGATTGTCCAAATCTTCTCTCTCCTCCACATCATCACCAAATATTGTCCAAATCACACAAAGAAGAAGAAAATCGTCCCTTGGAGGGAGAAAAAGAGAGAAAAAAAAAAAGGAAAGAAAATAAGCAAAAAAAAATTATAGAAAATTTCTCCAAGTTTATTTCTCTCTTCTCTCTCCTCTACCTTAGCACTTTTGGTCTCAAAAGATCTCACTACCAATTGTGGGTTTCTCCCTTTTAGAAAAAAGAAATTTGTTACCCTACCTCCCCATTCCCTATAAATACAACTCATGTAAGAGGAGGGGAGACACTTCATTTTTCTTCTAGGTTTTTTTTTTTAGTTACTCTATCTCTTTCTCTTTATCTAGCCCTAGTTCTAGGTTTATGCTTTAAACATTTTTGTAAGTTATTTTTATTCAATTAATGTAAGCACTTTTATTTTTGATTCAGTCTTTTATTTTTATTGTTTAAGTAATTCAAGTTGTAATTTTTAAGTTTTAGTTCTAAGCTTAGTTTTAGGTGACAAGAACAAGTTATGAAGCATGTCTTTCAAGTTCAATTTATTTTTTCCTTCAGATTTGTTTTCTCTAGTACTAGAAATTTTAGATTTTGTTTATTCCAGATCTGATTTTTAGTACTAATAGTATCTCAAATCGATTTTTAGTACTAATAGTATCTCAAATCGATCAAGTTTTTAGTTCAAGTGTTGAAGTTCAAGTAAGTAGGCTCCCTCAATAGTCTTCTCTCCCCCCTCTCATTCCCTCTTCTGACTACCCTTTTTTTCTTAATTTAGGATTTTAATTTCAGTCGTTACATTATTGCTCTCCCTTTCCCCCAAGGTTCATGGCTAGTGTATGTATTGGCTTCACCCCTCCTAGCTATAGAACCATAAATTTATTGCTTTTATTTTAATTGTCTCCCTTTCCCTAAAGCCAAGTAGAGTAACCCTTGTAAGAGTGACTCTCTGGTCAAGTAGGGAAGCTCATATTATGATGCATCCCTCGGGCTAAGTAGAGAAACCTACTTGTGAGTCTCTCTCTAGCTTTCTCTCCTTTTTTTTACTTTATTTTTATTTCAGCATTTTTTTTCTTTATTGTTTTTTTTTTAATTGTGTGGGTTGTTTATTTTCAGTTATTTATCTATTTAATTTTAATTGTGTGGCTTGCGTCTGTAAATTCTTAGATGACGAATGGTTAGAATGTTATTTAGATACATATGTTTAGAACGGTAATTAGAATTAGATCACAACCATTAATCGGTTCACTTTCGTATTATTAAAAGAAGTAAAAAAATAAAGTGGTTGCTCTCCCTGTGTTCGACCCGTAGCTACACTGATCCGTACACTTGCGGTTACATTTAAAATCTCAAACATGTCATCTGGCCATATTTCCTCTAGATCATCCAACTGGTCAAGATAGTAACGATCACCGATAGTTACTTCACCCAGCATATTGTCAATTTCTTCCATTCTTTCCTGCATCCTCAATGTGTTGGAGTATATTTCACACAACTTTTCTTCTATCTCTAATGCGGATTCCGATTCATCCAGATAAACTTGCATTGACTCTCTAGATTCTTCATTAATTTATAAATCTGATGTAGAATCATCTCCTCTCATGCAGAGGAAGGGTAAATGCCACCTTTCAGATCAACTATTAGGTCATCACCACCAATAACATAGACTAAGAAACATGTCTAATGATTTGGTGAGTAATATTCTGACATCATCATTATCATTGTACCAAGGCCCTTGGTAGTCATCCCAGTCTTGATACTCATCATCCTTTTGAGAATCAGAGTCATCTCCATCATTCTCATCTTTGTAATCATCCTCCGTGTCACTCCTTATGTGGATTAGGGAGGCATGCTCTTTGATTTTTTCCCCTACTGACAATGCTATCACTGCTCTGAGGAGGTCATCTGTGACTTCTTCAATCACCTCTAGATTATCCTCTAAAGATATAGTAGACTGAATCAGAGAGTGGGATCACTCTCCTAGTCTTTCCCTAAGGCATTCACTGACCCTGTTGATGAAGTCATCTTTGGGGAGTCTGGTAGTGCAAGCATATCCTTCCAATCGTACCCCTCCGTCCATCCTTCTTTTAGGTTATAACCGAACCTTGAGAATGGGATTGGTATAAAGGTGATGAGTGCTATGAAGTGGGATGATATGAAGATGATGTAATGTGGGATGTAGGATATGAAGATTGGGGGTGATAGGATGAGGAAACTCCTTCTCCTTAATGATGGGGTGAAGGTTGATGGTATGGCGGAGGTTGGTAATATGATGAAGGTGAGAGGTATGGTGGAGGTTAGTAATATGGTACAGCAGATTCTTTTGTTGATGAGAAAGGATGAAAGGCGGGAGTCTGATCTTCTAATTCTTCTTATGATGATTCTCTTCTTTTGGGAGTCCTCATGACTCGAGCCCTTTGATTTATGAGTTTCCTACAAGCGCCGGCTTTTATATGATTCTTCTGAGCTATAGGTACAATGAGTTGAGTGGGGTCACTCTCTGTGGCTTCTTCATATAGATTGTTCATATGATCAAGGAGTGGATTGGTGTTGACATTGGGAGGTTGCTTGACCTTGACCTCACTGGTTCCGTTATCTACCAAGTCCTGGATCGCATGTTGCAGACCTATGCATCTTTCGGTGGTGTGCCCCTTCTGAGTGTGGTAAGCACAATATTCATTGTCTCTATACCAAGCTGGAGGAGGGTTTCTGATCGCTCTCGGAGCCACTGTCCCTAGCAATCCTTGCTTCTTTAACTTCTCATACACTACTGTCACGGGTATTCCCAAATTAGAAAACTGCCATCTTAGACAAGGGGCCTTCTGGGAGGATGCATCTGCTTGTATTATGAATGGCTGTGAAGAAGTGGCTGACGAGATTGACTACTACACTAGACTCATCACATTAGTTTCTGGACCCTTTCCCCATCCAACTCTAGTGTTCTTGCTTGCATCTTGGGATGATTCTAGATACTGAGCCTCTCTCAGAATTTAGTTTTTCATGTGTGTGCCAGTGGCTATTAAGGCATCAAAAGTCTATAGATATTAGTAGTAAAGAACATCATAATAAGGCTTTGATGAGTTCTCTATCAATATCTCCACTTGCTCTGCTTCTGTAGGCCGATCTGCCATCGTGGCGGCCTTATCCCTAAACCTCATTAGGAAGGCAGTGAATCCTTCTCTAGGTTGTTGCCTCAATGTCTCAACCTCTCGTCACTTCACATCCACTTTAGTGTTGTATGAGTACTGTTTGGTGAAGGCTTTCACCACCGTTGCCCAATTTTGAGTTTAGGATGACTCCAATTATGTGAGCCACCTTAGTGCTGGTGCCGATAAGATCAACTTGAAGGCTTGCCCCATTTGGTTATTTTCAAGTTGCCACGACTTGGCGATGTTGAGAAAAACTTTGAGGCAAGCCTTGGGGTCTCCTGACCCATCAAACCTGTCAGTCTCCCACTTGAATTTCTCTGGAATCCTTGCCCCTAAAAAGAATCTCAATTCATCTGAATCCACTACTTGGCTTTCCGAGCCTTTTCCTACTCAAATCATATTCTCCAACTTCTCTAATTGCTCTCTGAATTTCCTTTCTTTCTCTGTCTCTAGAAGTTCCATTCAGACATGTGCTATAAATTCCTCTTCCTCATCTTCAATCACTACCTTGGGAGGAGGGACCCTAGAATAGGCCCCTCGTTGACCATTTGGATGGGTAGGTGAAGATCCTTTTTAACCGGTTGGTATAACTTGCTCTGGTTCTCCTGAGTCAACTAGGGAAGAGTCCCACGATAAACTATGGCTCCGTTCTATTCCAAATCTCCCATAGCCGATGCCGGCTCAGATCTAGGATCAGCTCTCAGAGTCATGTGGATCCATACTAACTGGGTTGTAATCACTTGGTAGTAGACAATCTCGAAGAGATGAAGGAGGTGACACTGTACTTAAGAAAGTCAACTAATTACCTTGATGCATCTAAAGGGACCACGAAGAATACTTGAGATGTGGAATTGTGCCTGAACCACAAGTGGCTTATTTTAGGATTCTTGAATTTCCAACCCCTTATTCACACATTCAGTAGATTAACAACCAATGATCCATCTAAAGTTAGTCCGCTTAATAATAAGGGGTGGATAAAGTTTGATGCCCTTGGTCCACCCAATGTTATAAGCAGGAGATTCATACAAATGGCTTGTCGAGAATATTCTCATAAGACATTCCATGTAATAAAGTTAGCTCTTTTTCCCACTAGGTGTCGTCCTTCCTCCTGATTTTTCTCAAGACTTCTTAGGACTTTACGTTATTCTGAAGGGATTGCCCCTAAGTCATGTATTTCTTAAGGAGGAGGGACACCTTCTATCCAAAACCTACTAAGGAAAGTAATTCTTTACGACAGGAATATAATATATTAACATTCTTTTTCAAGACCACAAACAAGTACTATAGTTAGCTTGTGGTGCTCTTAGCTTCTTCATCTATTTTCTAGATGATACTGAGTATGCAGTGAAAGCAATAGGACCGACAAAGCTTCCTTGATAAGATCTATATACACAAGGTACGTGATTTTTTTGATATACTCGTAGGTATGAGATCAAGGGGGTGACTTCCTTGCCCATTACTCATGACACACACGAGGTTAAGCAACTAGCCACGGGGTGGTGGAACCGTGAGTGATTGTGTGCAAAAGTGTAATACAGAAATACCATTATCTGATCTCAGAATGTCATAAAGTGCATGGACCTCCTCGAGGGTGCTAACACAATTATGAACATCCTGACCGTTTAACAATAGCCCACACCCTTATATAGGAAGCGGGTATCATTTTCTCTCAGAGTAATCTCCATGACATGTGCTGACCTCCCTGAGGGTGTGGGTATGACAGGGATCCCCTCGCCAAATGATTTCACTCCAAGCAAGATGCATGATGCCATTAGCGAATACAATTATAAACATAGGGTTAGCCAAACACGTTTTCAAACAAATGTGGTGGAATATGTTCTTGCATTTAAAGGTAGCATCTAGTATCAGAAGCTTGACATTTATCCCCAATGGAGTCGCCACTGTGAGGGTAGTGGCCGAAAATGGACTCTTGCATCATCAATTTTTTCCTCTCTCCTCTCTCTTTCATCTCTTTATGTGAGGGAGGAGGTGTGTCGTGTGTGCTTACCTTGGGGGCCTTGCACCACTCGTGATACGTGGAGGCCTATTTCACAAGAGTGTGAAATTCATTATTCGAGACAGAGGTTTGATGATGGTCCAATATGGGGATCGGGATCCTATAAATGCGCGTTTAGAGTCACCACCTAGGATTATGGGCCAAGGACCCAGGGGTGGGCCCAATTCCTAAGAAAAGGGTCTGAAATTTGGTCTGGTCCAGAGATTTAGGGTAAGTTTCAGGTTGTAGAATTGGGAAGATGTTAGGCACCCAATCTACCCGGTTCAATCGGTCTTCCTACTAGATGCTTAAGAACAAAAGTTTTTCATAATTATTACTATTCCATATGCATGGCTAAGTTATCACACATATATACATTAACTGAATTTAAACTACTACATACACTAAAATAAGGTCTATATAAAGTCTACATGATGACAATTTGGTTGAGAAACTATATCAGAATTTAACCCTTGTTTCGGGTCAAGAGGGGGTGGGCCCCTGATTAGTACCGGTTCAGACTGTCTTTCTGATTCTCCTGGCTTAGGGGAAGATGGTCTTGACCTTCAACTTCCTTTCTTGAGAGACGTTGATTGTAATGGTATTTGGGCAGGGTTCTGGCTAGGAACGGTTACTTTTGGATTTTGATTATGACAGAGCTTCGACTAGGGAAGGTTATTTTTGGGCTTAGGATGAGATGGCACTCCGGAAGAGCTTCCACTGGGGATAGGCTAGAGGAGGGCTAGGCTGAGGTGGCACTTCGATAGAGCTTCCGCTGGGAATGACTATTTCTAGAAAGATTCCAGGGGCACTTGGACAGGGCTTCCGCTAGGAACTGCTATTTTTGGAAAGAAACAAATTGACCTAAAAATGGATTGAAGATCCCCAAAGCCCCGTAGAACACTTTGAAGATCTTAACAGAGTTTCGGATCTTGACAAAGATCTCTTTGTAGACCCAAAAAACCTCAAGGGGGGTTTCTATTTCTGGTAAAAACCAAGAACACTCAAAGGAGGGAGTTGAAGAACACACTATTTTTGGCAAAAATTGGATTGGACTAAGAACTTGGATTGAAGATCTTCAAAGTCTCGAAGAACACTTCAAAGATCTAAACAAGATTTTGGATCTTGATGAAGATTGCTTCGAAGACCAGAAGAAAATCAAGAAGGGGGGAGGAGAGAGGGCAGAGCTTCACTACTATGGAGTGAGGTGGGGTTGTTTGGTGTGTGAAATCCAAAGGAGGGGGTATTTATAGGTTTTTCTAGCCAATGGGAAAGAGGGAACATTTTTATCCAACAGCTGAAAGAGGGTTTTTGGTCTTAAGTGGGTGAAGAGGGGATCTCTTCACCCATCAGTCCATGGAAAACCAATCCCGGCTATTGATGGCAGCGCCCAAGATTGGGCTGAAGTGCATGGGGCATGGTCAGTATGGGAGGGTAGGTAATATGCACAAAGTGTGCGGGCAATGTCATGGGTGTGCGGCGCATGGCACACGGGCAGTGGCATGGGTTTACTGGAAGTGGTATGGGTATGAGGGAGTGGCATGGGTGTGGGGCACTATGGCATGGGTGAGGGGGACACAAGGTTGGTTGGGGCAGCAAGCATAGGCAGCAAGCATGGGCAACAACCATGGGTTGGCCGCAGTAGGCATGAGCGTGGGCTGCAGCATGCATAGGCATGGGTTGCAGCCAGCAGGGGTGCAGATCATGGCCAGAGGGGGCACAGGTTATGGCCAGCGGGGGTACAGGTCATGGCCAGTGGGGGCAAGGGTCATGGCTATCAGGGGCACGGGTCATGGCCCATGCGTCATGGCTATCGGGGGCGTGGGTCATGGCCAGAGGGGGAGCGGGCTATGGCCAGAGGGGGTATGGGTCATAATCAGCGGGGGCGTGGGTCATGGTCAGATGGGGCATGGGTTGGGTAGCAAACATGGGCAGGAGCCATGTGCTGCAGCCATGGGCAGCAGGCATGCACTAGGCAGCAGCTAGAGTGCGTAGCACGCGCACGATCATGGATTTTTTTGGTGACGATCACAGGAGATCTGATGGTCTAATTTTGATGTACCATATATCGTCAGAATTGTATTTTTGAGCACTAGCCATTCATATAGTTATCTTGACTAGATTCCTTTGTATATAGAAAGTTAAAATTGAACCCTCTTCTCTCCTACGTGGGGTTTCCAGGGTTTCTAGGAAGGGGAATGTTTTCGGGTTAACTGGGTAGGTAGGGGATGAATTTTAGGGTATTTGGGTAGGTAGGGGTTTTTTTTAAGTTTCCCACAGGCTTTCCAGTATGCACGGCATACGTATGGGGAAATGTAATTTTTTGGGGATGATCGCAGGAGATCCGACAATCTGATTTTGACGTGCCATATATCATCAGAATCATATTTTCTACTACTATCCATCTGTACAGTCATCTTGACCAAATTTCTTCGTATATAGAAAGTCAAAATTGGTCCATCTTCACTCTCACGCAGGGGTTTCCAGGGTTTAGGTAGGGGAGTGTTTCCATCATCATCTCTATTGATCAGAAGCTGGAAGTCACATCCAAGATCCACATTACATCATAGCCGGAGGAGGGTGACAAAATTGGGTGTCTACAGCTATTGGTTAGCACAAGTCACGATTCCCTCCCTAGGGGTGTTTTGGTCCTAGTATGTTAGAGTTAGTAAGTTATTGAGTTCCCTTTTCTAGTTTCCTATTCATGTTATGACTTTGTAATAGTTAATCTATATGTAAGAACTAAGGTGAGGGCTTTGTAATCTCGTCATCAAGATAGTGGAAGCTATGGTTATTGCTCGGTCGGGGATGTAGCCTATCTTAGTTGGAACCACGTAAATTATTATGCTCTCTCTCTCTCTCTCTCTCTCTCTCTCTCTCTCTCTCTCTCTCTCTTCATTTTCATTTTGTAAATCATTTTTTTGCTACATTGTTAATCCCTAAAATGTTGTGAAGTTGAAAGTTGAAACCTTATAAACACATTTATGTTATCGCCAGAAACTACAATTTCCGTAGCCAAGAAAACATTTTGCAGATTTCACACTACAGACAAAATGGATTTGGTTCTCAAGTTCTTTTGAAAGCATTGGTTTTTGAAGAACCCACATCACAAAGCTCGGCAACTTGAAGCCCCAATTGTTAGTTTATTAGATGGATAAAACTAGATCTGAAACTGGGTTGGGGGGGTCCCAGTCCAACCTAGTCCCCTTAATTGGGCCAAGCCCAACCTAGCCTTAACTTGGAGCATGAAAAATCCAATCATCGCTCTGAGTTAGGGCTAGTTCGATCTAACACTAATTGGTCTAATCGAGAAAACCATCAATTTTACATAAAATTATACCCTAATAAAATATATTATATCACTTATTATCTTCATATATGATATATTATACAACGCAATGTGTCTAATATTTAAAGTTTTATGATATAGAGGGCAATAGAATGCTACCTGACTGCATAGGTACACGCTAGCGAGCACGACCAATGGGAGGATCATACACACGAGCATCTTCAGTGCAGGGCAGCACGGTCTTTTCGTACATGCTGTGTCTAGGTGCAAAGTACATGATGTTAGGTAGTCTTTTCTCTCCCAGATATATATAGGGCTGAGCTAGGTCAGGCTGAGCTTAGCCCGAGGCCTCAACCTCGGCCCGACTTGACTTGACCCGACCCGACCCCTCACCCAGGGCCAGAAATTTTCAACCTTGACCCACCCTCAAGGATAGGGAATCTCAGCCCAGGCCCTATTCAGGCTCAAGGCAGGTTCAGGCCAACAGGGCTAAACTAACTCCCTCAACTAAAACCCTTAAGCCAAACATAAAGCCATTCCAAGACTTGGGTCTATCAAGTTTAGAACTCACATTCGGCCCGACCAGACCCCACACTCAGGGCCAAAAATTTTCAACCTTGACCCACCCTCAAGGATAAGGTATCTCAGCCCAGGCCCTATTCAGGCTCAAGGCAGGTTCAGGCCAACACGGCTAAACTAACTCCCTCAACTAAGCCCAAGATAAAGCCATTCCAAGACTTGGGTCTATCAAGTTCCAGAACTCACAAGATTGATTGCTTCAAATCCAAGTATCCTCTTAGAAATGGTTCCCTGCCTTGGGTCCTGTTGCTGCCAAAAACCCCGTATGAGTTGATCCTGCACAAGCACAGACGGCAGAGGCCCGGAGCTTTGTTCGGGGTTAGTCCTCCGACACTCAAGTTAGGGTCGGCCGCACAGTTTTCAGTATGGGAGTAATGGTGTGGGTATTGATGCTTACCTTCTTCCTTCTTCTCGGGCCCTCTTATATGGTTCCTAGGGTCTAGGGTTTTCTCTTGCCTTCCCCCTGTCCTTCTTGGGTCCACCTTCCTCCCTTTCAGAGTCCCACTCAAATACGTCCATCCTTCTTGTGGGGAATATTCCCTTCATGCAAGCGACGTGATAGAGCATGATAGAGTCTTTGTACTCCCTATCTGGTGGGCGACAAGTGTCCCAGTGGGCGACGCATGTCCTCACCCTACTGAGCGATTGATTTGGCCGTATCAGTAGCCCCCTTACTCCCGCTAGGAGTCTCTTCCTGTGGGAGTAACCAAAATTTTCGTAATTATAATTTTTTCCTCTTTTTCCTATCTTCGGCCTTATTCCTTCGGCTTTAGCCTTGCTTAAGACAGGGGCCTGCGGTCAGATGGGGTAAAGACCTTCGGTCGGCTCGGCTCGGCCTTATCCTGAGTCCCCAGCCGAGGTGAGGGGGACCTTCGGTCAGGTCTGTTTGGCTTTGGCCTTGCTCCGAGCCCCCAGCCGAGAGGGGGACCTTCGGTCAGGTCTGTTCGGCTTTGGCCAAACTCCCAATCCGAGGTGGGGACTCTCGGTTAGGTCCGTTCGGCTTTGGCCGAACTCCCAACCAAGAGGGGGACCTTCGGTCAGGTCTGTTCGGCTTTGGCCAAACTCTCAACCGAGAGGGGGACCTTCGGTCAGGTCCGTTCGGCTTTGGTCGAACTCCCAACCGAGAGGGGGACCTACGGTCAGGTCCGTTCGGCTTTGGCTGAACTCCCAACCGAGAGGGGGACCCTCGGTCAGGACCGTTTGGCTTTGGCCGAACTCCCAATCCGAGGTGAGGACCTTCGGTCAGGTTTGTTCAGCTTTGGCCGAACTCCCAACCGAGAGGGGGACTCTCGGTCAGGTCCGTTCAGCTTTGGCCGAATTCCCAATCCGAGGTGAGGACCTTCGGTCAGGTCCGTTCGGCTTTGGCTGAACTCCCAACCGAGAGGGGGACCTTCGGTCAGGTCCGTTCGGCTTTGGTCGAACTCCCAATCCGAGGTGAGGACCTTCGGTCAGGTCCGTTCAGGTGCAAACCTCGAGGGTTCGTACTCTGACGTGGTGGCTCCATTAATGCTCGGGTAGTCGTACCGTTTTCCTCCCCATCTATAAAGTGCAGGGGTCCATTTGTGGGGCACTTTTCTTTTTCCTTCGGAGAGCTCACCTTCGGTCTCGGTGTTCCATTTCGAAGAGCTCGCCCTCGTATCGATTTCCCTTAGTTTAGCGACACCCAAAAGTAAGTTCATGTCTTGTTCATCGGGCTACAGCCCATCGTCCTCCGAGAGGACAAAGTCAAACCGTAGGCATCGGAGTCCGAGGGATGTCCTTGGATTCCACCAACTCTCCCTCTTCCCATGGCTCATCGTCTGCGGCCTCGCCGTCTGGGTCCGAGGGTGGCTCAAACAGTGCAGGATTTAGGGAGAAGGTGCTCGATTCCTGAGCTCAGACCCAGGAGCCCTTAGAAGTGGAGGCTTTCAACATCGTATCCACGATGGACGAGCTAGAACTAGAGGAGCTGAGGGCCTCCTTCGGTGTCTCGGACGCTTTCGAGCTCCAGGTGCCCAGACCATCTGATCGAGCCAGCTATTGAAACTCCGAGGAGCTGTGCTTGTATAAGGAGGCATTCAAGGCCGGCCTTCGGCTTCCGCTCCATCCCTTCTTCACCCGAGTGTTTAGGCACTATGGGATATGTCCGACCTAGCAGACGCCGAACGGGTGGCGACAGGTGCTCAGCTTCGTCGTCTTTTTCACAATGCACCAGAGGCCTCTCTCCCTCCCCCTCTTCATTAATTGCTTCCTCCTTCAGGCTTGCAAGGGGCTTTCGGGTTGGTACTACTTTTGCCCCCCGGAAGGACCTTCGGCTTCTAAAGGGTTACCCGACGTCAGTCCACGGGTGGAAGGATAAGTTCTTCTTCGTGAAGTCATCCGAGGGGGTGCCCTTCGGCACCATCTGGGATATCCCTGACCTTAGGGAGGTGAACTCCTCCCCTGCCCTATTCGGGGTAGACGCGGAGTCATTGGCGATGGTGAGGTGGCAAGAAACCTGTCCTCCGATCGAGGCCGACTGCCTTAAGTCCGACGCTATACTTTTCAGATTCGGGCTTAGCCCGGGTGAGTTAGGCTAGCCTCAGTTTGTTTCCCTCGGGTGTCAGTGCTTCGTACTGACTCCCATCGTTTCCTTTTGCAGTGCAAGTCTCCAGGGCCGAGGCAAGGGCTGCTGCAACGGCAAGGCAAGCTCAAATCAGGGAGGCCAGGGCACGAGACTCCCAACAGCAGCCGAGGCCAAAGCGGAAAGAGAAGAAGGGGCCATCCTCCGAGACCTCGAAGAAGAGACCTAGGGTCGATGGGCCGAGCACCGAGGCAATCCAGACCCTCGCTGCTCCTTTCCATGACGTGCCTTCCTAAGACCCTTCCCCCGCCGCGGCCTCCAGAGGCCCGAGGGTGGCGACCGTGAGGGCCGAAGTGGGGTTTGTCCCTCAGTGGTTGGTCAAGGAGGATGACACTCTGGCCGTCGGGCGAGTTGCCCGAGAGCTGGTGATGAAAGACAGTCTTCCCCGAGACGCCGCCGAGGCTCAAAGGCAAGGGACGGCGGCTATGATAACGAACGCTTGCATCTTCATGGCCAGCGTAAGCTTCGGTCCCCTAATCCTCTCCTTTTTTTTTTTTGTCCTAGCATTCTAACCTTCGGTGTTTCATGTAGGCACAAAATCAAATGGGTCAACTGGCGGCTCAGGCCGAAGCTATGTGCCGAGACCTCGAGGTCGTCGAACGAGAGAAGGCCACCCTGGAGAACGAGCATTCGATCCTCCTCGAGAAGGTGGAGCACCTAGAGACGGACCTCCTCTTCACGCGCCGAGAATGCGATTGGAAGCTTGCGGAGTTGAAGTCGCAGATGAAGGCCAGGGTCTAAGAGGCCGACGCCCGAGGGGTCAAGGAGTATAGGTCCTCCGAGGACTTTCGGGAGGAGATTAAATACGCCATCGCCCCCGAGTTCATAATGGGCACTACCGAGGTCTGAGACTGGGTCCTCGAGCGTTACCCGGGGGTCTCCTTCGAGGACAACGGGCTTATCTTCGAGGAGGAGGATGTTGAGGTGGGCCCATCAGCCACCAAGGTTGTCGATGCCGACGGCTGAGGCTGCAGCGAGGAGGGTGAGGTTCAGCTGCAACGAGAGGTTCCTCTGACCCCCGACCACAGCGGTTCAGACCAGGAGACCCATCACATCGAGGAAGAGGCCGTGAATCCGACTGACGCCCCTTGAAGTCACCCTGGGACTCGGCTCAAACAACCCTTTTTTGTTTTTGGTATTAGCCTTCGGGCTCCTTGTAATCTTAGCCTTCAGGCCTTCTTATCTAACTATGGCCTTCAGGCCTTCTTCTGTAATCTCGGCCTTCGGGCCTTCTTCTTGTAATCTTGGCCTTCGGGCCTTATCAATGAATGCACTTCTTTTCTCTCTTTTTGCTCCAACCTCCATTTTTCTTGCATTCTGTGTTCTTTTGAGTAAGGTGGTCTTTAGTTCGTAGCTAGGCGCAAGGAGGCTGAAACCCCTCGTTGCCAGCCTTAGGGTCTGCCTTTCTACTTGAGTAGGCTCGGTCCTGATCCCTCGGCTTATCCGATAGGTTTCCCGAGTCTGAGGACTGAACTTGAGGGACCTGGAACAAGTGGTTTTCACCAAGTGTTCCCCCTCAGCTACAGCCGAAGGATCTGTTAAACTAGTGTTGACCCGAGATCGAGCAGAGGGCCGACCCTCCGACAGTGGTCGCTCCCAACAAAACCGATGACCTTTGATCAAGTTCCCTCGGCTGAGGAGTGAACGCTCGGCCTTCACAGCTTGTTCTTTGCCGAGCCCCCCGACTGAGGTGAATACCTTTGGCCAGCTCGGCTCAGCCCCTGCCTGAGCCTTAACAGAGGTGTGGTCCTTTGGCAAGCTCGGCTCGGCCTTTGCCTGAGCCTTGACCGAGGTGTGGTCCTTCGACAAGCTCGAATTGGCCTCTGCCTAAGCCTTAACAGAGGTGTGGTCCTTTAGCAAGCTCGGCTCGGCCTTTGCATGAGCCTTGACCGAGGTATGGTCCTTCAGCAAGCTTGGCTCTGCCTTTGCCTGAGCCTTGACCGAGGTGTGGTCCTTCGATAAGCTCGGCTCGGCCTTTACCTGAGACCCCGACCGAGGTGAGGGCCTTCGGTCAGCTCGTCTAGGCCTTTGTTTGAGCCCGTCCGAGGTGGGGACCTTTGGCCAGCTCGGCTCAGCCTTCAGCCAGATCGGATTGGCCTGTCTGGGTGCCCGACCGAGGTGAAGACCTTCGGCTGTAACTGTTCAGTAAAGTTAAGGTCATCAGGCTGGAGAATTCCTCTCAATTGCCGTAAACCAGCTTTCGTATTTTCCATGAATAAAATCCTCCGGAGTTTAGGATGAGGAATTACAACTTAAAAGTGCATAAGAGCAAATATTACAAAAACTACAAAAAACAAGTGTGCTTGCTACTTCACTACTGATGGAATTTTCTTAAGTTCTGAGAGTTCCACGATTGGGGTACCCTTCCTCCCCCCATAGTCTCCAGATGATAGGACCCTAGTCGTATTACCCTTGAAACTCTATAGGGACCTTCCCAATTTGGATCTAGCTTCCCTTAATGTCTTAGGTTTGATACTTCAGCCCTTCTGAGGACGAGGTCACCCTTCCTGAACTCGTTCTTTCGAACTTTGGTGTTGTAGTGCCTCGCGACCCTCTATTGGTAAGCGGCGATTTTTTCTTGCGAAGTGTCTCTGATTTCTGCCAAGAGGTCTAAATTCGCTCGGAGCCCTCCATCGTTTTCGTCTTCATTGTAGTACTGAATCCGATGGGTAATGGCCCCTATCTCCACTGGAAGTACGGCTTCAGTGCCATATGTTAAAATGAAGGGTGTTTCTCTGGTGGCTAATCTCTCAGTAGTGCGATAGGCCCAAAGGATGTGGTGCAACTCGTCTGCCCATAGTCCTTTGGCGTCATCTAGTCTCTTTTTTATTCCTTAAAGTAGTGAATGGTTGGTTACCTCTGTCTGCCCGTTGGTCGGTGGATAACCGACAGAGGTTTTCTTGTGGTCGATGCCGAGGGCCTCACAGAATGAGCCGAAGGTCGGATTGACGAACTGAGTTCCATTGTCCATCACCACAACCCGGGGGATTCCAAATCTATAGACTACTGCCCTTTGGAAGAAGTCCCTTACGTTCTTTTCGGTTATCATCGCTAGGGCTTCGGCTTCTGTCCACTTCGTGAAGTAGTCCACTGCCACCACGACAAACTTCCTCTGTCTCGTGGCCAAGGGGAATGGGCCTAGGATGTTGATTCCCCACATGGCAAATGGTACTGGGCTCAATAGGGATGAGAGCTCGGTAGAGTGTAGCCTAGGCACGGGGGCGAACATCTGGCACTTGACGCACTTCCTGACTAGTGATTCCGCATCCTTCCTTATTGTTGGCCAGTACAGGCCCTGCCTTAGCACTTTATGTGCCAAGGCCCGGGCTCCTAGGTGTTGGCCGCATATCCCTTCATGCACCTCCCAGAGTGCGTACTCGCCGTCGGCGGAATCCAGACACTTGAGGTACGGCAAGGTGAACCCTATCTTGTATAGTGTCTCGTCCTTCAGAAGGAAGCGCGCCGACCTCATTCTTATTTTTCTTGCCTCGTCCCTATTCTCTGGGAGCTTTCCTTCCTTGAGGTATTCGGTTATGGCATCCATCCTGCTTTGGCCGTTTTCTCCTACAGGTAATACCTCTCGGGGTTTTTCGATGCTTGGCTGTGATAGCACTTCGAAATACATCGATCGTCCAAGATCTACGAAGTCGGAGGTGGCCAGCTGTGACAGTGCGTCTGCACTAGCATTCTCTTCTCGTGACACCTGCCTTACCTAGAATTCCTTGAAGGCCGCTACCCTGTCTCGCACCGTCTTCAAGTATTCGGCCATCCTTTATTCTTTGGCCTCGTAGTCTTCATTCACCTGTCGTACCACGAGCTGGGAGTCGCTATGCACTACCAGCTCCTTTACCATCAAAGCCCGAGCCAGATTAATTCCGACTATTAACGCTTCGTATTCTACTTCATTGTTGGAGGCATCGAAGCCGAACCGTAGGGTGCATTCTACCTTGAAACCCTCGGGGCTGACCAACATGATTCCTGCGCCGCTTCCTCCATTTTTGGATGCGCCATCCACGTATAATGTCCAAGCCTTTTCTTCTCGATCCTCGGCAAACTCCTGGGGATTGTCAGGGAGCGTTGTCTCGGCGATGAAGTCTGCGAGGGCCTGTGCTTTAATTGCGGTTCTCAGTTTTACTGGATGTCGAATTCTCCCAACTCTATGGCCCAGTTTACTAGGCGACCAGACATATCCGGCCGCTGTAATATCTTCTTCAGGGGTTGGTCTGTGAGTACACATACCGTATGTGATTGAAAATATGGCCTCAGCTTTCTTACCGCTGTCACTAGGGCATTCGCCACTTTTGCTGTCTTTTTGTATCTTATTTTGGCATCTAGAAGGGTTCGGCTGACATAGTATATTGGTCGTTGGTTCCTTCCTTCTTCCTTCATCAGTACTGCGCTTACCGCCACTACCGATACAGCAAGGTATAGCTGCAAGGTATCCCTGGTGTTCTGCTTCGTCAGCAGCGGGGGTGCGGCTAAGTACTCCTTCAATTGTTCAAAGGACTTTTTGCACTCCTCCTTCCATTCGAACTTTTTGGTCCCTTTCAGTGCTTTGAAGAAGGGGAGGCATCTATCTACAAACCGAGACATGAATCGCCCGAGGGCGGCGACCTGACCCGTTAGCTCCTGGACTTGCTTCACATTCTGGGGTGACCTCATGTCCCGAATGGCATGTATTTTGACCAGGTTGGCATCAATTCCTCTCTCCGAGATGATGAAGCCGAGGAACTTTCCCGAGGCTACTCCGAATGCGCACTTTGCTAGGTTCAGCTTCATGCCGTACCGTCTCAGCACCTGGAATGCCTCTTCCAAGTCTTGGATGTGTCGTTCTGCCTTCAGGATTTTTATGAGCATATCGTCCACATATACCTCTATGGTTTTGCCGATCATCCCTTTGAAGATTTTATTCACCAACCTTTGATAGGTGGCCCCTGCGTTTTTTAGCCCGAAAGGCATGACCTCATAGCAATATAGCCCACTTTTGGTTATGAAGGATGTTTTCAGGACATCGATCTCGGACATTTTGATCTGATTGTACCCCAAGTATGCATCCATGAAGCTCAGCACCTCATACCCTGCCATGGCATCGATGAGGAGGTCTATCTTCGGCAGGGGGTATGTGTCCTTCGGGCAGGCCTTATTTATGTCGGTGAAGTCGATGTAGATCCTCCACTTCCCATTTGCCTTTGGGACCATTACCATGTTGGATATCCACTTCGGGTACTGGATCTCACGGATGAATTGGGCCTTCAACAGCTTCTCCACTTCCTCGTCTATTTTCTGCTGCCTTTCGGGGGCAAAAGTCCTCTTCTTCTGCTGCACCGGCTTCTTCATCGGGCTAACATTCAGATGATGTTCTATCACCTCTCGATCTTTTCTGGGAATATCCAAAGCCGACCAGGCGAAGACGTCAGCGTTGTTCTGTAGGAATGAGACGACTCTTTCTCGCTGCAACCTTGGCATGGTAGCCCCAATCTGAAATTACCGAGCGTCATCCCCCTCTTCGGCTTCAACTTGCACCAAATCCTCGGTCAGCTCCCCCCGTTGATAACTAGCATCATCGCGCAGATCCTCTATCGGGAGCGCCTCACCCGCCTTTTCTTTTTCCCATAAGGTAGTGGTGTAACACCTCCGGGATGCCTCCTGATCGCCCCGACACTCCCCGACACCATTCTTGGTTGGGAATTTCATCTTGAGATGGGGTGTGGAGACGACAGTCTTTAGTAGGTTCAATCCAACCCTTCCTAGTATGACATTGTATGTCGATGTAATGCCCACAACCAGGAAGTTGATTATGACCGTCGCTTGGAGATCTCCGGTGCCGGCTCTTACCGACAACTCAATCGACCCTTCCACCTTCACTCGGACGCCAGAGAATCCCTGCAATGGGCTTTCGACCTTCTTTAACTTTCCCTCGTCCAGGCCCATCTTCCGGAAAGCTTCAAGGAATAGGATATCAGCTGAACTGCCGTTATCCACTAAGATCCTCTTCACTTTGCAATCCGCTATGGTCATGGTGACAACCAGGGCATCGTCGTGTGGAGTATGTACCCCTTCCGGATCATCATCTGAGAAGGAGATAACTGTCCCCGTCCTCGCCTTCTTGTTCGGCCATTCCGCCATATATACGCTTTTTGCGTAGGCCTTTGCTTTCCTGGAAGAGACTGAACTCTCTCCAGCGGCTGGGCCTCCATAGATGGTCGCTATAACTCTAGTTGGGCTCTTATTCTCATCTCGGGGGCGACGCTCAGCTTCCTCAGGTGTCTGGTCCCTTCGCCGTTCCTGATTGCCTCTACGGGCAAGCCCCCTTCTCTCATAGCGACCTCTGCCATCTCTCTGACGGTTATCCCTACGGCCATTACCGTCTTGGGCATCCTCCTTTTCACGGTCTACAAATCGGCCTAGATATCCCCTTCGGATCATCCCTTCTATCTCCCCCTTGAGGTGCCAACAGTCTTCGGTATCATGGCCATGGTCTCTGTGGAAGTGGCAATATATGTCCATGTTGCGTCTCTTGGGGTGTCGCCCCATCTTTCCTGGCCACTTCATGGCCCTGGCATCCGGGGAATTCTTTATCTGCATTAGTACCTCTGTTCGCCTTCGGTTCAGGGGTGCGTATTTCTCGAACTTCCTTGGTGGACTGGGTGCCCGACCGCGTTCAGACTTTCATCTTTTCCCTTCTTTGGAGGGTTTGTCGTCGGCCCTTGAGAGCCTCTTCCTTATCGCCTTTCTTTCGGCTTCTTCATCAGCCTGGAGGGTTTCTTCCATCTGGATGTACTTATCGCACCGAGCTCTCAACTCGGTCAGATTCCTAGGTGTATGCTTCGCTAGGGACCTTTTCAACTCCTTATCCTTGACGCCTCCTAACAGGGCCGTGAACTCTTCTTTCGGGTCCAAGCCTCTGATTGTGATCTTCTCTTGTTGGAAGAGCTTCATGTAGTTCCGCAGCGATTCCCCTTCCTGTTGCTTGACGTTGATCAAGTTCAACGTAGTCTTTTGAAGGGGCTGGCTACTAGAGAATCCCTTCACGAAGAAGTAACTTAGGTCGTTGAAGCTGTGGATCGACTTCGTTGGCAGACGGTTGTACCATAGCCTCGTTGCTCCTCTAAATGTCAGTGGCAGGGCACGACACATGTGTTCTCCGAGACCCGATGGAACTGCATGGCGACCTTGAAGCCTTCCAAGTGATCAACGGGGTCCCCTGACCCGTCATAAGTGTCATACTTGGGTAGGCAAAAACCGATCGGGAGCGGATCCCTCATGACCTCATCAGCTAGAGCCGTGTCATTAATGAGGTCTGGCTCGCGGGTTCCCATTTGATTTTCTGCCACCTTCTTGATCTCATCTTTCAGTTCTAGGATCATCCGCTTTAGCCCCGAGTCCTCGTGCCTCTCATTGTCTCCTCGGCGCGGATCCCCATGTGGATCTCTGGCGGCACGCTGCGTCCTACCTCAGGGTGCGGGACTTTCCCTCACTGCTCGGTTTCGAAGGTTATGACCGGACTTTATAGATCCTGTACTGCTCCGATCCTCATCTCGAGCCCTCTTAGGCTGGATGTGGGGGCCTGGCAGTGCTCCGTCGGTCTTTTGAGAGACAGCTTTGGAGACCTCCTTCATTGCCTCGACCATCCGGTCATACTTGTCCTAGAGGGCTTTGAATTGCTCCCTCGTCACGTATTCTTGTGCTTTAGGAGGGGGCGGAGGATCACTATCTTCCAGTTCTGAATATCCGCCTGAGCGCGGGTACCTTATGGATACTTCCCGGTCATCATTGCCCCTTTCTCCTCCTATCTCCGCCGAGGGAGGAAGCCCCCCTGAAGGTTCTTCCCCCATGTTCATCTTTGACGCTACTCTTATCTTCCTGCGGTTGTAGGCTCTCCCCACCATTACTGTCGTTCCCACAGACGGCACCAATCTGATGCTGCCAAAAACCCCGTATGAGTTGATCCTGCACAAGCACAGATGGCAGAGGCCCGGAGCTTTGTCCGGGGTTAGTCCTCTGACACTCAAGTTAGGTCGGCCACACAGTTTTCAGTATGAGAGTAATGGTGTGGGTATTGATGCTTACCTTCTTCCTTCTTCTCGAGCCCTCTTATATGGTTCCTAGGGTCTAGGGTTTTCTCTTGCCTTCCCCCTGTCCTTCTCGGGTCCACCTTCCTCCCTTTCAGAGTCCCGCTCGAATACATCCATCCTTCTTGTGGGGAATATTCCCTTCATGCAAGCGACGTGATAGAGCGTGACAGAGTCTTTGTACTCCCTATCTGGTGGGCGACATGTGTCCCGGTGGGCAACGCGTGTCCTCACCCTACTGAGCAATTGATTTGGCCGTATCAGGTCCTTACAAGGGTCGCTCTCTCTCTCTCTCTCTCTCTCCTATTTCGTAAGTTCTCCTTTGTCATTTGGGTCATTGTCCATGTATACTCCTTCCTCAATGGATTAATGGTGAAACTGGATATCCTGGTCTAGTCGATGATATCTTGCCTCACTTTCTCTCTGTTCTGGGTTCGAATCAACCCATTTGTCAATAAAGGAAGCATCATATTAGAGGTTTGCAGCTTGAATTGTGATGACTGATACAACAAATAGAATTTTAGATGCTCCTGAATTATATATGGAAAGTCTAGGTGGGAGTGGCTGAAGGAGCTTATCCTCAAAGGTGAAGATATCCATTGCCGTGACAATTTTGTGTGGATAAATAGAGTCAGGGCTAGGTGCTTGGGGAGAAAAACCATGGTTGGTCTGGGAAGATAAAAAAGACTGGGAAGGCTAGCAGAATTATTTTTGTTTACATGGTTTTTATTGATTTTTTTCTCATACTCGTCCTTTTCATTTACCCTCTTCACTTTTCATGGGTTGAGAACATTAGTTAGTCACAAATGACAATATGTTTGAACTAACTCCAATTTATTCCCTTCTCAAATCCAAATGACTCTTCAGAATCATTGATTATTTTATATTTTTTAATTTCCTGGTCATTTCTCTACCTATTTGTATTTATATAGACAGATAATGGATTAATATTTGATGACACTGAGTATTTTGAACCGCACTAAGGATCCTAACGGAATGCAATGAGAGGATATCGAATAGTTAGTCCATGAACGTTGTTTGGCGAACATGATTCTGACAATGTATATATATATATATATATATATATAATATGACATGATTCTAGTTGTTTCGGAGGTCCAATTACAAATACAGGTAAATAAAAGAAGTTTGTTGCTTATAATTTGAAGCAGCCATTCAAGTTTGACAATTTGTTTTCTAGCAAGATATAATTGGAAGACAAGGAACTGAAAGTTCCTATTATAAGATGGCAGCTCTGATGAGTGTCAACGAGTTGTTTCAGATGTATGTATGAAGGCACTGTATTCTGGTCTTCCTGAGATGACTATTAACAGCCCATGGATACAGGAAAAATCTTGAAGCGTTTATATCCTGTCTTATCATATGGAGGATTTTTGTGTGTGGTGGTTGGATCCGTTGGGATGTTTCTCTACAGAATTAGCCTGGAATGAAATTAGGAAATAAATCCTAAGGTCCCTTGGGCATCGGTAATTTAGAATAGACCATGCCAAAGAAAAGTAGTTTGATCCTTATGGATAGTAGAGTCGGATTCGGTTAAAGTGATCATTTTATTTCGGTACAAGTCATCCCTTGGTTCCTTGATTCAATTGAGTGGAAAATCACTGAGTGTTTCAGGGAGAAATCTCATTGCAGATTACTTAGCAAAGGATACAACAAAGACCTGTACTTCAGTTGTGATGGTTGTGTTTCCACTCATAAATGAAGAGTTGACGAGAGATGCAACTAATAGACCACAATTCTAGTTTATGAGGTAGCAGTTGTGAGTCCTTGCTAATAGGAATGCCAAAGGTGGGGATTCTTTCTCAAGCTTTGTGCTTTTGTTTTTCTTTTTCTTTTTTCATTGTCTTATATATTCTTATTTTCATTGTCATGTTCAAAGGAGACTTTGGGATGCTTCAGTATGGAGGAGTGATCAGATCCAATTACTAGGAGCTAGGAGCTAGAAGAGTCAGGGGTAGGTTTAAAATGACCATTGATTAGTTGGTAAGGAAAGACATGCAAAACCTAGGGCATGAACCCTAGTATGACATCAAACATAGTTGTTTGGATGGCAAAGATTCATGTTGCTGACTGCATTTAGATGGGTTAACACGGATCTCTCTCCTTCCTTTTATCTTTTTTATTTGACAAATCCATGTAGCCAAGCTCATTTAGTTGGGAAAATGTTGAATTGTTGTTTATTTGTTTGTTTGTTATCTTCTAAAGAAGAAAAAAAAAAA
>NC_056558.1:28122237-28133301 GCF_013358625.1 Macadamia integrifolia
AAAAAAAAAAAAAAAAAAAAAAAAAAGAATATAAACGTTTTTTCCTTCCAACTTTAAAATACAATAGTCTTCCTCATGCATCTATTTTTCCTCCATAGGGTGGTGTCTTTCTTCATATTGGTGCTCTTCATCACTTCGGCCACTTAAATATATGAATTCAGTGAGAGGAACGATGTCCAAGGATGTTGAGGTGGCCTCAAGACAGTATTTTAGATCAGTATTTTAGATCGCAAACTTTTTTTTTCTTGCCATCTTGGTGCCTGATTTGGATCTTTTTGGTGAAGCAACTTGCAAGACTAGATGGATATGGTACTAAATATTCTTGAGTTAAATAAAAACTAAGTGCTAAAACTTATTTCACTTACATGAACGAAGTCAACATATATGAAACATAACGAATATATTGGCAGCACTTTCAACTAATAGTATGACAACTTCATACAGAGAGGAAAAGTTTAGGGAAAATAGACATGCCATTCCCATGGGACTACTTGGGAGATTGATTAAGAGTAAATATCCCTAAACCTTGAAAAGAAAATCTAAAAACAGCTTACCTTGGACAGAGTTTCAAGTACATACAAAACCAAAGATGATCATAACAGAGAATAGAGACTATCTAGCAAATTGTTGTCTTTATTGGAATTCCATAGAGAGTGTGGATCATATGGTTTTTTCCAATCCCTTTTCCGAGTCAGTTTAGAATGGTATCCTTAGAAAATGTTGGCCCTCCCTAGAGTTATCCTTTCTTTGACAGAGAATGTTGGTGGATCTTAGAAGAATTTAGTGGCAGAACTTCTTGTGATATTGTGGGTAAGTTGACTTTTTGTGCAGCAATTCACCATATCCGATATGAAAGAAATAAAGGAGATGGAAGAGGGCTTCTTCCTCCCGCTCTATTAATCAAATATGGAATGCTATCACCTTTGATTATGAATAAAATCCTTTATAGGTGTGTCAGGTGCCCAAATTCTTCTAGCAATAGACACCTTGCAATGGCTTGGGATCTTCCACTTGTCTGTCCCTGCTGCTAACTGATGTAGCCTCTTTTCTATTGTTTCTCCCCCCCCCCTCGCTTTTTCTCCCTTTTGGTGTGTAATTTTGCCCCAACCCTATTTTTCTTGTATCCTCCTTGATGGTTGTTTTGTCCCTTCACCTTAGTTCTTCTTTTGTTTGGACCTTGCCTTTTGGTTACCTAGTGACTTTTGATTTGTATTTTTCTTTTATTTTCTTTTTCTTTTTTTTAATATATTTTTGTTCACCAAAAAAAGATTCTAGCAAGCTAACATCTAACATGAGGTTGAGTGAGATAAGTTATAAAATAATAAACTGAACCTGAGTTGACTCAATTAAATTTACAAGGGAAATAAAAACAATTGTGCATAAGATAATGAACTCACAAACCTTTTGCCTTTTAATTACATGGGGGACCACTATAGCGCTGCCCAATTCCTATAAGCTTACTGATAGATTTTCAAGGGTCATGTTGAATCGGGTTTGCCATGTAAGCAAAATCATAGTTTCAGGAAATTGACAGGAGAAAGAGGAAAGAAGTTGAACAGAGAATGCATGTGGGAAAAAATAAGACACTGATTAAGAACAGAATAAGTAGCTTCTCTATCAAACTCGACACATTTACGAATATACCATTCACACAATCTTATGTAAGCGACAGGCAAAATCTTTATTAGCATGTGATCCTTGCACTCCCCTGCCACCAAACCCTTCTTCCTTTCTTCCAACAACAAAAAACAAGAAAAAGAAACACGATACCATATCTCATTATAATGGTTAAAACCCTAGCTTCTTCCATTTGCTTCCGAAACCCCACCCCTCAAAGAGAAAAAAAAAAAGCACTCACACAAACACAGAACACACAGTAACAACAAGAACAAAAAATTAAATAAAGTAGACAAGAAGAAAAGAGAAAAAGGAAGCGTTTGCCTAAAGAGAATAAAATAATACATAAACGAAACGGGGGATTGGATAGAAGAAACGTTCTACTTCCGATGGTGAGCGATACACAAAAAATGGTATGTCCAAGATCAATAAGAACAAAAATAAAAACAAGCATATACACACAAGAGACAAGAGTACTTCACGTGGTTTGGCAACACGGCCAACATCCATGGAGTTAGATCCATAATCCACTAAGAATCAAGAGAAAATAAGAAGTGCAACTCTTGGCATTTGACACCCAAAGCCAAGCCCCATGTACAATCTTCTTGCTTTTTATACAGTATATGTGGTATTGTCATTGTTGGCAAAACAGTACAGTCTGAGTCAGCAAAGTAGTACAACTAATAGTGTGATGTGACAAAGTAGCTCAAGAATATCAGACATAGTATTAGTTGAGATTATCAAGGATCACAAAGTATCAAAGACGGTAGGTAGAGTATTAGAAGTGGTTGAGTGCCTTGGGTGTGGCAGTGGTGCAAGTTTTGGATTCCCAAGCCCAGTGATGGTAATTTTGGCCTAATTTCATTCGAGGGCATTTTGGTCAATAAATATGATTTTTTTTTTTTTACATCTTCAGTAAAGTTAAATAGTTTGTTATCCAATGCACCTATATTTGCCTCTATTCCATACTGGAAAAAGAAGTTACTATCAATGAAAAGTTTAAGGGTATTTTGATCATTTCAGATGGCTGATTTTGAAAACGAGTTGTCCTGGAGAATTGTAGTCCACTATGAACCCAAGTCAACTTGTTTTGCCTCAATCCAAGTTGATACGAAAAAGTTACGATTTTTCTCATTTGGTCACTCCAATATGGTTCAAGTGTTCAATGAAATGCCTAAACAAATTGTCATGCATGTTTCAAAACCATGTGGGTCCCACCTGATATATGGCAGCAATAATGAAATTTATTCATTATTATTATTATTATTATTATTATTATTATTATTATTATTATTATTATTATTGTTATTATTATTATTATTATTATTATTATTATTATTATGTGGAAAGGTGGTGCTTATGTGGCAGATGGTTGCCACCATGATGAATGGTGATCCTTATGTTGGTGTAGATGAGCATATATGAATATATGGTTAAGATATGACATTTTGATGTTCATTATTATTATTATTATTATTATTATTATTATTATTATTATGTGGAAAGGTGGTGCTTATGTGGCAGATGGTTGCCACCATGATGAATGGTGATCCTTATGTTCGTGTAGATGAGCATATATGAATACATGGTTAAGATATGACATTTTGATGTTCATGATGATGGTTATATATGTTGGGTGATGTGGCAACTATATATGTTTGAGGTGGCAAGCCATTGGGCAAAATGGTTGTGGATTTATGAGCACAATATTTGGTTTGGCTGCTCACATGGACGATCACCAAGAATCGGCCATAACCCTTAGGAGCTGGTCATCATGGTGCTTCAGCCAACGGCCCAGTAGATGCACAAGGTGGATTTACATAGGTCTCTCTCATGACCTTTAACGGGTTTGAATTTTATGTTTGAAATTCTCAAAATATGGCCAAGTGACATGTGTTCGGTTATATGCCTCAAAGAGGTTTTTCAAATGCATATCTTTAATGCTCTCGATAATCAAAGTGAAGTCTCAATGGTTGTTTAGTTATTTGCAGACATCTCTTGGGCATAAAAAGAATCTCAAAAACCTGGAGGGGTTTAGGTAGTGATTTTGAAAATTTGTGCACTAAGGAAGAGATTCTATCAAGGGATTTGTTATTGGTTGATAAAGGCAATAGAGGTGCTTATTGATGTCTATCCCTGAATCGTCTAGATGGTTAAAAGGAATTAGGAATTATGTTGATAGGCGGTCTAGAATATCTTCTTCATCTCATTGATTCCCATCAACAAATTTGGGTTGTCTGCAGACCTGTGAATCGATCTAAGCACATCTGATATTATCTAACGACTGATCTTTTGACCTGATGATATGCACCTTTGATGCAATTGCTGAAATTCTCCCACATTTTTCCATGTTGCGCATGTGCATACAAACTTAAGCCAAACATTCCCTTTTAAGGTCTCTCATTGGCCTAAATTTAAAAGCTCATATCTTTCTCTACACAGGTCAGATTGAGCTGATTCAAAAGGCATTTCTCCTTGTTTCAAAAAGAACACACCTGCAAGAAGAAAAAGAGAAGGGGGTTACTGAATAGGAGCGAAAAAATAAAATAGAACGAGGTGTGTGCTTGTATTGATTCTTCTAGCATCAAAGACTGTTCATTTAAGCTTCTCAATGGTTGTTGATGTGTTAAATGGTGAGAAAAGAGTGAGAGAAAGTTAGGGTTTGTGTTTCCCCCATTCCATTGAAGAATAAAGGAGGTTCACCCATCTTGTGTGCTTGCTTTAACTTTAAGAGATGGGTTTCTAAGCTCTATTAATGAAGGTATGAGATGGTGATTGTACACTGATGCTCCATCAATGTCGTCTTTGCAAGAAAGATAAGAAAATGGAAAAATAGAAGAGAAGGGAAGAAAGAAAAGAAAATGGAAAAAGAAATATGGAAATGGGATCATTGATGGATTGAGGTTGACTTGTGTACACATTATATGAGCAATGTATTAAGCTTATGGATGGAAATCCTTATGTGCCATTATTGAATTTATTGAGCGTCTCTACAAGTGAGAAAAGAGAAGCGAAGAAGAATGAAGAGGGAGATCCCACACTGCCAGTGTACCTCCAATGAAGCTCCACAGTCTACTAGAGCTTCTCCAGAATACCAGGTTCAATATAGACAAATGGTTGTAAGTATTTATAATCCAGTAATTATTTCATTATATTGTTTGTATCCCTGTATCTAGTAGTTATAGGAGAAAAATATTGTAAACCTATAATAGCCTAAGTTGCATTATAAGGCAATTTGTATAAGCCCATAATTGAAGAAACATCTTGTTCTTTCTTCAACAATTTCTGATATCTAGTGTACCTCTCAGTAGGATTCGAACCCAGATGAAGTTTTGACTATCTATTATTTGTTAAAGGTGCTTAGTGGGTGCTAGACACTAGGGGTGGGTGCTCTCTAGCTATGGGTTTGCTATTTGTATTGGCATCGCACGTGCCTTCCTAGTTCTATGCTGGGTAAACTTGACAATGGGTGTTATCACTTGTATTGGCACTGAGTGCCTTCTCGGTTCTATGTTGACAAAAACCTGGGTATGGGTGTTCCCAACTGTAGGTGTAGTACTTGTAGTGTATTAAGAAGATAAGCTTATAGGCATTACTCCAGAGACATAGGTAGTTTGCCGAACCTCGTAAAAATCTCTGTGTTATGGGTGTGATTGCTTTATGTTTCTTATAGTTTTTTGAAGTGTCCTGTGCTGTAGGATGGATATGCACTCCTGGAAGTGCCTATGATGAGAGTGAGGTTGTATGTGTATATTAATTATAATGCCAACAGTGATTGTCTTGTCAACGTGCATAGTCAGAAAAGGAAAATTAATTCCAGACACTGATTCATCCTCTCTCAATGTCAGTCAGGACTCAACACTTCTCTCCCCTACCATTCACTCAAAATCCTCACATCTTGGCTCATTGCTTAGTTCTTATACACACATTTGCACCCACATTGTACTTTTTCAAACTCTCACAAGAATCCTATCATTACAACTCTTTGTGGTAAATATCTCTCTCTCTCTCTCTCTCTCTCTCTCTCATAGGCTCATCCTTGTTTTCTTTTATCATTTTAGAGAAAACTCACTTATTTTTCTCCTCCTTTGTTCTCTTGGAAGAAAGACTACAACCTACTCTACTCACTTGGAAGAACCATTCTCTTGGGAAGACAACTTTTGAATACTTCACCCATGTTGAAATTCTTACTCTTCCACTTGCTTGGAAAACACATCTCTTGGGTCACTATCTTTCTTCTCTTGTTGTAAAGAAAAGCCACCAACTCTCTCGCTCTTTAGGAAAATCCACTAAGAAGAGATAGTAGATGCCAACATATATAGCACATGGCTTAACATGGGTTTGGATCCAATTTGCTCCAACCACCCAATACAATTCTCCACCTTCTTTATCAACTCATCTAGAATATTGAACCAATCCATTAATCGGTCTAGATAAAAGCCACAAACCCAAAATTACTTGATTTCTCATCATTCAGTTAGACTCTCTCTCTCTCTCTCTATATATATATATATATATGCTAGTAAAAATACACGAGCAAATGCACGTGGGGTAGTCTCATAATTAAATATTTTTGAGACAAGATTATTAGGCCAATCCATTTGAAGTAAATTCTGCAAAACTTGGTGACCTGAATTTTCAAAATCAGTATTTTCTACAAAATGCTTTCCAAACAATACATTTCCCAAACTAATCATTAGCTATAAATACAAGGTCATGAAACTTAGAAAGACTCATTCCAAGACAATTCCCATAATAAAAAACAAGGGAAAAGGTTGGGTATGCTGTCGGCATACCGTATGCTAGCACCCACTGTGTCTGTCTCTCTCTTCCCCTTTTGAAATGACCTTCCTGAATGATACCCCATCATGTGCCCCCATTGGTGCTATCCGCTAGCTTACCGTGCCTCGGCAGCATACCTATCCCTCTCACAAGAAACATATACCTGCTCTTCCTCTAACAAGGTCCTAAGAATGACATCTGATGCGGTAAAAATTGACTGGATGATCTTCCCTACAATTCCTGGTGCTTTACCTAACCTGCACAGAAGAGATGACAGGGGAGAGCCGGGCTGATCCGACAGGGGACTCTCCGATGCCTAAGTTAGATCTTTTCACAGTAGATTTCCAGTAAAAAAAGTGATTGATCCCCTATAATGGAGGCTTACCTTGGTCAGAGTCCTGTTTAGGCGTAGAGTCCTTGAGGGGAGTGGCTTTGTGATTCTGAAAATATTCTGGGTTCCAGAGCATGTTCTGGGAATATTCCCGATTGATCTCAGAGGTGCAAGTCGTGAGAGGGGTGGACGCCTGCGATGACGTGTAGTGGATAGAGCCCTACCCCCGTGATCAGGGATCACGTCCCTTGAATGTAGGAGTGGATGTGTGCATGTTTCTGGGTGCCTTATTTGGTTGTGCCGAGCCGAGGTGATAGGTCGGCCGAGCCGAGGTGACTGGTTGGCATGAGAAGAGGCCGAGGTGGTTGCTCAGCATGAGGAGAGGCCGAGGTGGCTACTCGACACGAGGAGGGGCCGAGGTGGCCGCTCGGCACAAAGAGAGGCCAAGGTGGTTGCTCGGCACAAGGAGAGGCCGAGGTGGTGGGTCAGTCTTCTGTTCAAGTTTGCATACACACCTCAGCCGTGCTGAGAAAGGGGACATATTTTGCCTCATCATCAATCTTACAAATAATTATCTCACAAGCAATAAAGGGAAACTAAATCAAAAAATAATATAACGACTATATCATAAACCATGAAATAATAATTAAGAAAAAACTAATCTTTGATCATGTCAAAGTGGTGTACTTGAAAACATGTTTGCTTTCAACATTCCTGGAGTTTCTTCCACAATATGTGAGTACAAAATGTAGAAAAAGCCGCCTGAGGATGACGATGAAGAAGGTGTTATATCAAATTAAAAGAAAGAGAGTCTGAAAAGAAAATACAAGTCGAAGTGCTTGGCAATAGTCTCCCTCAGTTGACGATGATATTGAAAAGGAAGCAGCTGCCGACATTAATAATAATTCAGATGGAACAGGAGATCAGGATGATTCTGGATGTGAGAGACTAAAGAGACATCATAAGGAAGTAGCAGTCGAGTATGGATACCAGAGAGGTAAGGAGGAGCTTCTCGAGGATTGGAATCATGTCTGCCAGAGCTGCTTTAATCCAGGAAGGACCACCACCAATTCAGGTGGAATTAAGTGTGTATATATATATATATATATATAGATATATAGACAATAAAGCTAGCTTAAGATGATATGACCACATTTTGCCTTTGTAACTTACCTTTAAATAATAGAAAAGAAACGTATATGATGCTTTGAGGCTTTGTAGGTAACATTTTGAACTTATCTCCATGAAATAATAACGCTGCTATTGGAAATTAAGGGAAGGTGACCCTCGCCATTTGTTATGGGTTTAGTTCTTCATTTCCCCTTGTAATTAACTATGGGTATGTCTAAATGTAACCCACCCGATTACAAAAACCTTGTAACTTAAATTACCGTGTTTCTATTATTTTGTCATTTTGTGATTGTTTTTAAGGTAAAAAAGGTAAATTATTGCGTCCCTTTTATTTTGTCATTTTGTGATTGTTTTTAAGGTCAAAAAAGTAAATTCAACCTCAACTTTTTGAATTATTACTTTGATTTAAACGACAAAACGAGGTGTATTTTTGAGAATGAATACATTCTTCCCAAACAACCCGAACAACCCCATGTCCCAACTGATCGTCTTCCTCCTCGCGAGTCTTTCTGTTACCTTTGCTGGTTTTTATGACATAAAGTTCGGTGAGATCATCTCCAGTGAGTAAGGTAAATGATCTCTTTCTTCTCGGCGTGTCCAATGCTTTTCTGGGTTTTAGGGTTTAAAACTTCTAGTGGACTTCATTTTTGTTTTTTGAAGTTTAGAGAACAAAACCTCTTCCCAAAAATTCATGTATCAATTATATTGCAATAATTTCTATTGTCGTGCATTAGAGATGAGATCGGTAAGATAGTTCTAATCATATCTCTCTCTCTTCAAAGAAATCAATTGTATTAAACATGCTAGTGTTTTCAAAAAAGTTAAAATCTAGGAAGATGACAAATGGCAATATTGTAGGCTTTTTTTTCTCGTAAAACAATATCGTAGGCTTGGTGCTACTATAATGATGACATGTGAATTTTTGTAATTATAATATATTTTATAAGTTGATTCTAAGGGTTTTGGGATTGATTCTGGTCAATTCCAATTTGATTTGGATTTGGATTGACATTGGCAGCTACTGATTTGATCTCTGATTCCGTGTTTAAAATCGATTATAAGGTTTATAGGACTAGATCGTGGGTCTTAAGATTTGAGGGAGATTCTAGGGTTCTTTTTGGGTCAATTTTGATTCGATTGGATCAAAATTTATAAGAATCAGTTCCAAGGATGTAGGGGAAGTTATCAGTATCTATGATACCCTAATTTTAAAACCTGATTTAATTACATGCAGGACCCGAACCAGAAAGGGTTAAGGCGGGTCCCTTATGGACCATGATGGCAAGGGTGACTTTGAACACAGGTTGGCCAGACAAGTCCGAGTCAGTGCCAGAGGAGACGGGTGTATCTAAGCCGTGTACATGCACGTATCATAAGGCCATGTACGGGTAATGCTAGTATGAGCCGTATCATAAAGTGTATACGTATAACATATCTTGTGCCGAGAGTGAGATACATGCCAAGAGTCGAATTCCATCAAAATCTCACTTGTTAGCTAAGTTTCGACCAACAGGTGGGCGGTCACAGGCGGGCGAATCCGCCCACCTGAGTGACCCACCCATGTGGTTACTAGATATTCTCTAAGTATAAATAGTACTTATTATGTTTCTCCTTTTCCCATTTAATGCATTAAAGAGTTGGTGAGAAGAGTAAAGAGGAGAGAGAAAAAGAAAGGAAGAAAAGAGAACGAAGAAGAAGAAAGGGAAAGAAAGAGGAGGAAGAAATGATTTTAAGAGACACCGAGGTTTGATCTTCTCATTCCGACATCGGAAAAGTGATCCCCAACATGAGGCCTACAATTTAAGGTGAGCAAAGGCTATACTTCTTAAATTTTCACCAAACCCCAAGTGAAACCCTTGAATTGGATAGAGTTCCTTGAGATCTTGTTAATCCCACTTGAGATGATGAATCTAAGGTTTAATAGATGGTCTATGTGTTGATTTTGAAGATTTAAATAAGTGTTCACAAGATTTGAGAAGCATTGGTGATTTCTTGAGTTAAGAGGTGATTTTGAGGTTTTGGAAGAGTTCTTGAGCAAAGAAGGTAAGATGGCTTTTCAATCCTTAAATCTAACTTAGATCTAAGTTAGAATCATCTTATAAGACCTTAGATGTGTGGAAAATATGATTGGAATAGTCCCATTTGGTTTCCCCAAGGTTGGGGAACGTTTCAAGGAAGAAAGCAGATTTTCACCCCCACAGGTGGGCGAAGACCAACGGGCGAAGCCGCCCGCCTGAGGGTGCCCACTTGAGGGGGCAACCCCTTGGTCCCCACCGACGGGCAGGGACCGGCAGGCAAAGCTGCCCACCTGAGGGGCCAGCCCCTCGGTCCCCACCAGTGGGCGGGGACTGACGGGCGAAGCCACCTACCTGAGGGGGCCCTTCGGTTCAACCGACGGACTGTTTCGGCCCACCTGTGAAGATCGGTGGGCGATGTCAAGTGGGCTACCTGGCCCACCTGTTGGCCCCCCAGTTGGATTTTTGAGCCCGAATGGGCTCAAAACGGACAGGTAACCCTCTTTTATGATTTTAAACATGATTTAAACATCAAATATTATTAGTTTTGACCCCAAGATGGTGAAATGCTAACCCCATTCGCTTATGATAGGTTCCACTAAAATTTACGTTTCTCACGCTGGATCTCACCCGTACCGAACGTGAGCTTTTGTACCCAACAAATAAGTGGGGAGAGGACATTTGACTTTATTTTAAGGCTTGTTTTGCATCATTCAATTGTATCTAGACTAGCCATGTCATCATGCAAATTATGTGTAGATTAGTCATCCTTATATGCCATTCGCACGCAATTGCTTGTACATTATAAACAAATGATTACGATATATGTATTGTGTTTTACATTCCCAATGCTAAATGATTGATGTGCTTATGTGAGGAATGGTTGGATTACTGTGCATAATGCATTATTAGACTAGACGCCGTAGTCGACTTGGAAACGAGTGCATTGGTGGCCCGTGGTATGGGACGCGGTGGTACTATGCAATCGTACTTTGTCATATAAGAGTGCAGTTTAGGATTTCATTCCCTGTGCTACGACCCTTCCCAACAGGGGTTGAGGTGTTGGGTTATCACTTGGGGGGAAGCAGTGGTCGTGGTTGTCGGGTCACTGTGGCGGTTAGACATACACCCGACTGGTCATTAGGACAGTCGGAAACTTCAGTGGTATATTCAAGAGGACCAATCGTA